>NC_064615.1:419426108-419729139 GCF_023898315.1 Schistocerca nitens
CACTTAGGATGCGCTTTCATCATTGAAATTTTGGGAAGTTATTATCTGCGTGTTCTACTAATAAATAAAAAATAAATTGAAAATTGACGTTTTCGATCAATTTCATGAACGCCCCCCGCTTCCCCCCACCCTCCTACTCCGTCTCTCACCTCCCTTAATTTATCAATGAAAGGGGTCGAGGTGACACCAGACACATTGCACTTTCGATATCTGGAGCATGTGTTTTGACCTTATTCGTATGATATATTCTGCACCATTAATTTAGTTTTAAAGATTTGAGTTTTTGTAGCTGACATGTTGTTTGAATTTATGCTCCGATTTCAGTCTATCACGGTTTCAAAGTGTAAGGTGTAAGTTGTCCATTACATACACTACTGGCCATTAAAATTGCTACAACAAGAGGGAAATGCTGATGGTAAACGGGTATTCATTGGACAAATATATTGTACTAGAACGGACATGTGATTACATTTTCACACAGTTTAAGAAATCAGTACCCAGCACAACCACCTCTGGCCGTAATAACGGCCTTGATACGCCTGGGCATTGAGTCAAACAGAGCTTGGATGGCGTCTACAGGTACAGCTGCCCATGCAGCTTCAACACGATATCACAGTTCATCAAGAGTAGTGACTGGCGTATTGTGACAAGCCAGTTGCTCGGCCACCATTGACCAGACGTTTTCAATTGGTGAGAGATCTGGACAACGTGCTGGCCAGGGCAGCAGTCGAACGTTTTCAGCGTCCAGAAAGGGCCGTACAGGACCTGCAACATGCGGTCGTGCATTATCCTGCTGAAATGTAGGGTTTCGCAGGGATCGAATGAAGGGTAGAGCCACGGGTCGTAACACACCTGAAATGTAACGTCCACTGTTCAAAATGCCGTCAATGCGAACAAGAGGTGACCGAGACGTGTAACCAATTGCACCCCATACCATCACGTCGGGTGATACGCCAGCATGGCGATGACGAATAAACGCGTCCAATGTGCGTTCACCGCGATGTAGCCAAACACGGATGCGACCATCATGATGCTGTAAACAGAACCTGGACTCATCCGAAAAAATGACGTTTGGCCATTCTTGCACCTAGGTTCGTCGTTGAGAACACCATCGCAGGCGCACCTGTCTGTGATGCAGCGTCAAGGGTAACCGCAGCCATGGTCTCCGAGCTGATAGTCCATGCTGCTGCAAACGTCGTCGAACTGTTCGTTCAGATTTTTGTTGTCTTGCAAACGTCCCCATCTGTTGACTCAAGGCTCGAGACGTGGCTGCACGATCAGTTACAGCCATGCGGATAAGATGCCTGTCATCTCGACTGCTAATGATACGAGACCGTTGGGATCCAGTACGACGTTCCGTATTACCCTCCTGCACCCACCGATTCCATATTCTGCTAACAGTCATTGGAACTCGTCCATCGCGAGCAGCGATAAACCGCAATTGCGATAGGCTACAATCCGACCTTTATCAAAGTCGAAAACGTGATGGTACGCATTTCTACTCCTTACACGAGGCAACACAACAACGTTTGACCAGGCAACGCCGGTCAACTGCTGTTTGTGTATGAGAAATCGGTTGGAAACTTTCCTAACGTCAGCACGTTGTAGGTGTCGCCACCGTCGCCAACCTTGTCTGAATGCTCTGAAAAGCTAATCATTTGCATTTCACAGCATCTTCTTCCTGTCGGTTAATTTTCGCGTCTGTAGCACGTCATCTTCGTGGTGTAGCAATTTTAATGGCCAGTAGTGTACGTTATTACAACCTATAGTGTTGTAGACATCAGTTAAATCCCATCTGCTCTGCATAAGAACAAGATGATCAGTGGACGGAAATATATGTGCTGTTAGCTCCGTACGCCAATTTTATAACTAACAACTTTCCTAATGAGCCACTTTGACGAGTTTTTCTTTCTTTAATTGCTGCTTTCCAAGTTTACATCCCTTTCTACACTTACGATGTACTCAGGTGCCTTGGATAAATTATTCTCTTTGCAGTATTTCTTAATACGAGCGTTATTTCGATGATCAAGCAAATGAGTTAAGCTACTTGCAAGGTGTCATAGTACATAATAACCGACCATAATCCTTACGCGTGACATGAAGAGAGCTGTCACCAAACGCCATAACGCATTTCCATTTACACTACAAGAAGAGCGTGGCTCTCTTTTCTTAGCATTTTGTCTGACAGGCAACAACATGGTGTGCGTATATCTTGTGATTCTGTTACTTGCGGAGAATTAAGCTAAGGGTTATGTAAGGTTGTTTGGATGAGTTATTGTGGCATACTCGATTCTGACTTCCTAGAACAAGCCATAATGTTAGTAAACTTAGATCTGAGCGGACTACTTTGACTGGGTCATAATTTGAAATGCTTCAGATTACTCTTCGACTGGACACAATGTATTTACCAGGGATCACACAGATTGTTTAGATATTGTCATAAGATTCTTTCACTGTGCAACTGTGCAGAAAAGTGCAGGTGGTACACGAAGTACCTATCTCAGTATGATCTCACATTGGGGATTGTAAATTTTTCTCTCTGACATGAGATGTCGAGTAGCAGAAATGGGTCTATCGTTCAACGTAGCGTCACCATTTAGCTTGAATTCACATTGATCACTTTTCTGTGCTGCTGAATTCAGTTTCTGAGCGACAACTTGTGCGGTCGTGTCAATGCAACATCAGTGCGCATGACATAGCGTTGTTGCAATGGGAATTCATTGGCTATGCTGTTCCGATTAATTGTTTCAGAAACATAACACGTGGTAACAGGTTTCTTGGATGAGAAATCATCCATTATTGATATCGCTATGTATTGCAAAAAAAAATTAAAATATAAATGTCGTGTGACTAGGGCCTCCCGTCGGGTAGACCGTTCGCCGGATGCAAGTCTTTCGATTTGACGCCACTTCGGCGACTTGCGCGTCGATGGCGATGAAATGATGATGACTAGGACAACACACAGTTCCTGAGCGGAGAAAATCTCCGACCCACCCGGGAATCGAACCGGGGCCCTTAAGATTGACATTCTGTCGCATTGACCACTCAGCTACCGCGGGCGGACATTTGAAGCAAATAGCACGGTAACCGGTTCATCGTTAGACGGTGGCTCATGTTTTCCTTATTCCTTTCTTTCGTTGAAAATGAGATGCACGCGTAATGTTGCCTGTAACTGTTGTGGCGAAAGCTCCTTACTCTGATCGTGTTCTATAGAAAGAATAGACATTACATTTTCTTTTACGAATTATCTTCAAGTATTTCCATTAATGTTCGAGAACTATCACTCCAGTCATATCTTGCAACATAATTCAAATCAATGATTACACAGTTCTGTCGTGTTGACTGCCTGACCCCACTACTTTGCACTCAGTACATACCTGTGTCATTCTTATGAAAGTTCCAAAATCATTGCGATGAGTTTCCCTGTACTGATTGACTTAGCATACTTTTTCTTCTCTCTGTGATATACAGGTAGATACTTAGATAGGTTGCCGTCGAAGTTTAAACTTTCCTGCAATAACGGCGACTGTGTGCTGTCTCTTGTTGACGTACTGCCATGACCCTTAAGGCCTAAAGCCGTATTTTATTGCACAATCAAACAGCGTTAATGTGCATCCAGAATTAGAACAAAATGAATGTGCAGGTAGCCAATAGGAAAAGGACGCCACAAAGACATCGGCTTATGAAAAATTACAGTCACTAAACCTGCTAATTCTCTATTGTGCATTCGGTGGCCAAACAACAAAAAATGTCCAGCGCTACGTAATACATTCTTTGCCAAGATCTGTCAGGTGAATACAAGCAAAATGCAACTGAAATTTACAAGTGGTAAATTTTGAAATAAATTGGAGGACACTTACGCAAATAATTACCTACATAACACAACTGATCCCAAGATGGAGAAAATCGTTCTTACAATACACCAGGTTTTGCGTTAATTACGTAATTAGTGTTAAATATTTAACTGACTAGTGGGATGGCGCCCAATTTGTACTCGGGTAATTATAATGTCCACTCCAACTACCCTATTGGACGTCGTTGAGAACCGAAAATTAGTATCAACATACACTATAACGAAGGCACAGTAACGAAAGATGAATGCATACGTTAGTGTTACACTGCGTCACTTGAGAAATTAAAATGTAAGAATAAAACCAAGGTATGCGAAAACAAACTACACATCTACCTTGAACCCACGAATCTAACAGCAGTGGTGGCGTTGCGTGTTATGCGCGACTAATCTTTATCATGAAGAGCGTATGGCGTGTACCCAGAGGAAGCATTAAGGGGTCGAGGGAGCGTAGATGCATGGCAACGACAGCAGAGTTCTGGCGATAATACTGTAGGACTACGGAAAGGTCAGGAATTAATCACGTCTAATCTCAATTTTGGCAAAATTCATTTTTACGGGGTATTAATGAACGCACAACCTCTCGCTGTACGAAATACTGCTATCGTACAACAGGTAGAGACACATTCCCTGCACAGCAGTACACGAAACCTAGTGAGGTGGTGAAATGGACCCATATGCGGGAGGATGGCAGTTGAAAACCACGTCCGCCGATTCAGTTTTTGGTTTTCTGCGATTTCGCTAAATCCCTCAAGACGAATGCCAGAAAAGCTCCTTTGAAAGGCCACACCCGATTTTCTTCCGTATCCTCCTCTAGTCCTAGCTTATTCTCACTTCTACTAACCTCACCGTTGACGGTAAGTTAAATGCTAACCTCCGTCCCTTTCAGTGCACAAGAACCTATGTGATAGTGAACTAATCATTAAGTTAGACAAACTACCGAATTATTTCTCGGACCTCTTAAACGCAGGAAACGTTCACACGTGCATGTATTCCGCATTCCCCTTTTTCCAAGTACAGTATGCACCACCCAGACGGAACACAGGCTCATATAAAAAACTAATTTGCATAAACCGCAAATGTAAAGGGAATATTGTACGAATACCATCCTAAGACACTGCGCACCATTAGAAACTCCTACATCTTTCGAAGTCTGAAGTAATATTTGGACCTATGTGTATTATCTTGTGTTTCTGAGTTAACTATGTAACAGTTAATTCCTACACCGGTGATTACCATGTTTAACAATAACGTCCTCGTTTGATCCTGTACGTACTCGTTACTGCAGTACTAATAAGTATCCTTCGTTCCAACAAGCTCCCCCTCACTTCTCAAAATTCCTACCTGGTATCGCCTTTATAAATTTATCTCCCTCTGGATTCTTTATCAACGTCTCGCCAAACACGGATGCGACCATCACGATGCCGTAAACAGAACCTGGATTCATCCGGAAAAATGACGTTTTGCCATTCGTGTACCCAGGTTCGTCGTTGAGTACACCATCGCAGGCGCTCCTGTCTGTGATGCAGCGTCAAGGGTAACCGCAGCCATGGTCTCCGAACTGATAGTCCATGCTGCTGCAAACGTTATCGAACTGTTCGTCCAGATAGTTGTTGTCTTGCAAACGTCCCCATCTGTTGACTCAGGGATCGAGACGTGGCTGCACGATTAGTTACAGCGATGCAGATAAGATGCCTGTCATCTCGACTGCTAGTGATACGAGGCCGTTGGGACCCAGCACGGCGTTCCGTATTACCCTCCTGAATCCACCGATTCCATATTCTGCTAACAGTCATTGGATCTCGACCAATGCGAGCAGAAATGTCGCGATACGATAAACCGCAATCGCCATAGGCTACAATCCGACCTTTATCAAAGTCGGAAACGCATTTCTCCCCCTTACACGAGGCATCACATCAACGTTTCACCAGGCAACGCCGGTCAACTGCTGTTTGTGTATGAGAAATCGGTTGAAAACTTTCCGCATGTCAGCACGTTGTGGGTGTCGCCATCGGCGGCAACCTTGTATGAATGCTCTGAAAAACTGATCATTTGCATATCACAGCATCTTCTTCCTTCCGGTTAAATTTCACGTGTATAGCACGTCATCTTCATGGTGTATCAATTTTAATGACCAGTAGTGTAGTTCTTAGTACAGTTATTGACATAAAATACAGATAAATCATTTGTATTCCTGTCAGTACAATTTTAATACTATTTTTTATATTAAAATAGCCATTTCTTAAGTAACTACTGTATAAAAAGTACTACGTGTCTAAAAAAATTTCCAGCATAAGAGAGTGCCTAAATGCCGTAATATGATGTGGCCGAATAAATAAATATGTAAACTGAGCATCAGCGTAGAGTAGGCTGGGAATGCTTTAGAACAGACAGGTCAGTGTAAAACTCGATCTTTATTTTTTATTTATTTATTTATTTATTGTTCCGTGGGACCACATTTAGGAGAAGTCTCCATGGTCATGGAACGAGTCAATACATGAAATTATAACACGATTGTAGAAACAGATAAAATGAAATATAAGAAACATATTCAGGCGACAAGTCGTTAGTTTAAATAAAGAAAATCAAGAATGTAACACTGGAATTTGCTTAATTTTTAGCTCTTCCAGGAGCTCCTCGACAGAATAGAAGGAGTGAGCCATGAGGAAACTCTTCAGTTTAGACTTAAAGGTGTTTGGGCTACTGCTAAGATTTTTGAGTTCTTGTGGTAGCTTATTGAAAATGGATGCAGCAGAATACTGCACTACTTTCTGCACAAGAGTCAAGGAAGTGCATTCCACATGCAGATTTGATTTCTGCCTAGTATTAACTGAGTGAAAGCTGCTAACTCTTGGGAATAAGCTAATATTGCTAACAACAAACGACATTAAAGAAAATACATACTGTGAGGGCAATGTCAAAATTCTCAGACTATTGAATAGGGGTCGACAAGAGGTTTTCGAACTTACACCATACATAGCTCGAACAGCCTGTTTTTGAGCCAAAAATACCCTTTTTGAATCAGAAGAACTACCCCAAAAAATAATACCATATGACATAAGCGTATGAAAATATGCGAAGTATACTACTTTTCGTGTTGAAATGTCACTTATTTCAGATACTGTTCTAATGGTAAATAAAGCGGCATTTAGTTTCTGAACAAGATCCTGAACATGGGCTTTCCACAACAGCTTACTATCTATCCGTACGCCTAGGAACTTGAACTGTTCCGTCTCGCTTATAACATGCCCATTCTGTCTGATTAAAATGTCAGTTCTTGTTGAATTGTGAGTTAGAAACTGTAAAAACTGAGTCTTACTGTGATTTAACATCAAATTATTTTCCACAAGCCACGAACCTATATCATGAACTTCATTATTTGATAATGTTTCAATATTACACACAAGATCCTTCACTACCAAAGTGGTGTCATCAGCAAACAGAAATATTTTTGAATCACCTGTAATACTAGGAGGCATATCATTTATATAAACAAGAAACAGCAGTGGCCCCAGCACCGACCCCTGGGGAACGCCCCATTTAACAGTGCCCCATTGGGACTGAACATCATTACCACTCTCAATATTGCGGAGGATTACCTTCTACTTTCTGTTTTTAGAGTAGGAGGCGAACCAATTGTAAGCTACTCCCCTTACTCCATAATGTTCCAACTTCTGCAGTAATATTTTGTGGTCAACACAGTCAAAAGCCTTCGTTAAATCAAAGAAAACACCTAACGTTCGCAACCTTTTATTTAATCCGTCCAAAACCTCACAGAGAAAAGAGACTATAGCATTTTCAGTTGTTAAGCCATTTCTAAAACCAAACTGTACATTTGACAGCAAATTATGTGAATTTAAATGCTGCAGTAACCTTGTATATACAACCCTCTCGATAACTTTAGCAAACACCGATGGCATAGAAATAGGTCTATAATTGTCAACATTATCCCTGTCTCCCTTTTTATAAAGTGGCTTCACTACCGAGTACTTTAATCGGTCAGGAAACCGACCACTCCTAAAGGAAAGGTTACAGATATGGCTAAGTACTGAGCTAACATACGTGGAACAATACTTCAGTATTCTGCTAGATACCCCGTCATATCCATGAGAGTTCTTGGTCTTTAGTGCTTTAATTATTAACTCAATCTCCCTCTTGTCAGTATCATGGAGGAGCATTTCAGGTAACAGTCTCGGAACACTTTTTTCTAAGAGCGCTATATGATTCCCTGTTGGGACTAGGTTTCTATTTAGTTCACCTGCTGTATTCAGAAAGTGATTATTAAGTACTGTACATATATGCGACTTATCAGTAACACGGACATCCCCACTACGCACTGATTCTATATTCTCGACCTGTCTCTGCAGACCAGCCACTTCCTTTACGACTGACCATATGGTTTTAATTTTATCCTGAGACTTAGCTATTCTATGTGCATACCACATACTTTTTGCCTTCCTAATAACTTTTTTAAGCACCTTACAATACTGTTTGTAATGGGCTGCTGCATTTAGATTTTGACTGTTTCTAACGTTTTGATATAATTGCCACTTTGTTCTACAAGATATTCTTATCCCATTAGTCAGCCACCCAGGCTGCCTGTTTGTGCTAGTACCCTGTTTTGAACGTTCTAATGGAAAGCAACTTTCAAAGAGCACGAGAAAAGTCTTGAGGAAAGCATTATATTTATCGTCTACTGTATCAGCACTATAAACATCTTGCCACTCTTGTTCCTCTTGTTCCTCGTGGCGATAATACATCAGTGGATTGAGGCAGGATATTTTTAGGATGGTAGACTTTCTTGTAATATGTTTTTCATTGACTTAAGTTCTATTTAATGATATTTTTTCATAAATTAGTTATATCTTTCAATTGTAAGCTAATTTACGTCTTATTGGATTTTCGGTTTTTTGTTTTATTCTGCTGTTAAAATTTGGTAAAGTCTTCTCACTACTGTGTATGAACAGCGTGAGCCAAACGTTGTGTAATAAATGAAATGAGTGAAAATTGAAACTTTTGCACTTCCAGCCGCATCAAGTGGCTATCCATTCAACGAGATTTCGGTTCAATGCCGCTCGGCGACTTTCAGGTGGTAACTGACTGCCGCCGCAGCCGAGAGAACTGCCGGTAAACCGTTACCCAGAGTGCGGATGACGTTAAACCAGGAGTTTCAGCCTCCAGCCACCGGGTGGGAGTTTAGTGCAATTGCAGATGATGGTCAGTGGTGTTCTCTTAGAGTAAAATCGTGAAGGCAGTGCCGACTTGCTATCACGCTAGGTTTATACAAAGTCGGACGAGCGAATAGCGGTGCTCGTTGTGTGTGGTGAGGGAATGTTACGTGTTGCGACATCTCCCGGAACCTTCAACGAAATTACGGATTCCACGCCAACTGATAGACTAATTTCGACAGACACTCTGGAGGAAGATGAGGAGCCAGCTTTATACCTCCGTTATGGACTTGTTGAAGACGTCTTATGTGTTGTTCAGCCGAATTTCCCAAGACGACGAGCGGTCGTATATGTGATATGTAGATTGACAGGCCTTTCTGTGTGTCTCTCCATTTACGACGGCGTTGCCAGTTATTTCTTGCATTGCTTCTCATGCTTCATAAGAAATTAAGGCGCTTCTGTTGTTATTGTCTTCACGGTGTTTACAGTTTTGTGCGAAAAGTGCTACGTACGCAGCGAGCAAGTACGGCCAACACGTAGTGACGCTGAGCGGTAGTTTTCGGTCCAGTGTCCGTATTTTCCTGTTGTAGAACGGTCCCGCTCTCTCATAGAAGGTCCTCTTGAACCTATTCCGAATTTGGCGGTCTTCGACCAGTTCGTGGAGAGGACCTACAGAGAAATAGTGAGACAGGTGCAGAGGTAGCCGGAGGCCACGGTAGTGCGAAGTATGGAGCGTATCCCAAGACTACGGAGGCATACTCACAGACAGCGTGGAGCTGTTCCTCACCTTCTGAACATGTGGATGGCACGTAGCATGGTGGCCGGAGGGAAATGCCTAAACGCTGCGGCTTCGGACGCCTGAGAACAGAACTACCAACGACAAGGATGGGTGGTAGACCCGCAGGGACGAGGCGTCAGTTGACGAGCAGAAACTGCATCAAGGCGTCGTTGACGGCGAGACCTCGCTTGACGGTCCAGGCTACGAAGGCATCAACGGCGAGTTGCAACCTCTGGCGCAGGGTAGCTGTGTTTATACATCTGCTGCAGAGCGCCGTTATTATCCGCGTACAGCGCGAGCTTTACGTGGTCAGTCTTTGAAGTGTCGGCATTGTATAAGGGACAATAGTAAAGTCTCTGTTCGAAGATCGCACAATCCAGAGACGATATGTCAATCAGGCAAAATTGCCGTGAGCATTGAGGCAATCATCTATCCGATGAACCAGGTTGAAATACCTGTTTGGTAAGACACCGTGTCCTGCTTTGTGTAGAATTCCACATCCTTGTCCGACAGCAAACGTTAACTCTTCAAGGCCTGTTTTAAGAGACGGAAGGCGTGGTAATCGCATGGGGAGAGGTCAGGACTGTAGGATAAGTGGTCGAATACAACCAGCATGGAATTTAGCGAACCATTCCACAGTGGTTTTCGGCAGATTAGCTGCTCCAAACACATTCATCATTCTCTTATGCACGTCTACCTGTATTTGTTCTTCGGGAGCCAAGAAAAGAATAACATCAGGCTGGTCTTGCTTGGGCACTTTTGGTAATGACGTCCACTTTCCCGCATTTACCACACACAAGTCAGAAATACACGAACGCCACACTAATCCCTCTCCTACAAGACGGTGCTTATACACTTGCATCGTAGTCTCGCCCCCTCATACAACGAATACAGGAGTGGCCTCAGGACAGAGCTCTGCGGCACGCCAGCGTGGTTGCATCCAATGGTGGACAGTCCAGCTTCAGCCTACATCTGGGTAGTCCAGCCGTCGATGTAAGAGCTGATGAGCCGGGAGTATTATGCCCTAGCTCAAGCTATTTCAGCAGGAGACCACGTCGTCACACGCTGACAAAGTCTCGCGTCACGTCCAGGAACAACACCCCGAAGAACTCGCTGAGCTCCAGGGAGTCGAATGATTCTTACTGAAGACGCATCACCTGACGAACCGCCAAGTGGTTCTTTCGAAATCAGAATTGCTCGGTGTCAACGTGTCGCTCCAGCTGCCGGACGTAGAGCCCCTCTAGGAGGACGGCGATAGGCGTATGGCGCAGGTCCTTCTTCAGATGCGGTATTGCCTGCTTCCAGGACGTGTAAGACGGCAACTCAGGAAGATTTAATTACGAGATGGCATACAGGTGTGTGGCAGCCACCTGTGGCATTTTCTTGAGGATGGCATTGGACCTTACATCCGGACCTGCGGCCTTCCTCAGGTTGAGTTTGCGAAGGTTAATCATCATCTAATCTGCCAAATGTCTTCGACTGCGTCTTCAGCCCACCCCGCAAGATAGCGAGGGAGCCGCACAATGTAATCAAGAGAAGGCTTCTTCAGACACACCATATATTGCGTCTTCCTTTGCATTCGGCTCGCAAAGGGAGGGCCAGTAACGTGGCGACGCGTTGCGTGTGGAGAGGGAAGTGCTTTGTCGTCCGCCAGACCGATCCATCATCGAGACGAACAGCAGCGACCTTGTTTCTCCAATACCGATTTCTCCAATACCTGTTTCAGTGCTCCTCTATGTGACAGCCGCGTGGCTGAAGACTCGTCCTTATATAGCCACGGTACTGTCTGTGACGTCACTGGTGCTCAGTCGATCGGCGTGTGACGCAATGTTTCTGCCTAGCGTTCGCCACGCCCGCTTTATCCGGGTTCCACTATCTGCTCAGCTGCAAGCCGCGGTGTTATTACATGCTTTGATCTCTATAGCTTCTTTAGACATGATATCGCGCGAACTATTGGTCTTCGTGACGATAGAGGAGTCAACGAATGCAGTTTTATGTCATTTTTCTAAGGCATGCTCAGCTACCGCCAATTTGTACAGACAGTGTACGCACATATACGTCTCATTTCTCTTCTGTAGCCGGCAAATCTTCCTGTCAGTGAACCATAGCATGTCAAACACGAGTACAATTTACTCTCATTCGCGGTGGTATTCTCACTGTGGATTTCCCACGAAATCTCCTGCGATATTTGTCTGTTATTGGAACCATTCTCACAGGAGAATAATAGTATTACGGGACTCCACCAGCTGCAACCTACTGATCGGCTGTGCTAACAGGGTGGATCAAATGAAACAGTAACCAAGCAGAAGGTGATTTTATCATCATGGAACACCATCTACACCTACGTGCACATATCAAACAAATGTTAATATTAATTCAACGCTTGCTAAGGAAATTGCAATTTACACCCATAAAAAATGCATAAATTGTTTGGAGGCCCTATTGTTTTAAGTAAGCATTTGCTGTTACGCAGTAAAGCAATTCTCACGGTTAAAATTTAGCTTGTACTAGCCTTACGTTCAATGTATTCTGAGACTTTTGTCACATCCTACAACTTGCAAAGTGTACTCCGGAAAAATGTATAATTTACTTTTCAGTAGGTTTATAGAAAAAATTATTACCTTGATCATAATCTGCTCAGTTTTATGTCAGATTTCGTCTTTTCACGCCACATTGCAATTTGCTCTCCTTAACCTTTTCAGTTAGCTCTTTATCAATTAAACAATTCACTTCCATAGAAAAATGGAAATCCCCATGAGTAGATTCGGATGTTATCATCTACTCCATATCAATATTTATGCCTGTAAGTAAACACGCTACAGAAAGCTGACTTCACTTGCCCATGTTTACTACTGTGCTTCATTTGCTCCGACCATCTGGTATGAAATTTCATTCTTCATTCCTAAATAGCAATTTTTCCATTTTACAACAGTTATCACGTATTTTGATGTTTTGCAGCTTGACTATATAATGCGCAATACTCTTCAAAACTTTTGTTTTTGCTTCCTTTTCATACCTTAACTGAGCGTGTAAGCTGGATATTTCAGTGTTTAGAGTAGTGTCAAAGAGAGGTTACTTATTTTCCAAATTATAAGCTGCAGATGATGCCAACAACTATTATACGAGGATATTTAATTTTTTTTAGTCCATTTTGTTCCGTGCATTTAAGTCTGCTTCTCACGCTACCAACATTAACATTGTTAATAGATTACGTATTGGACAAATATATGGTCTATTTCGGTATCAATATATTGTGTACGTATTTTGGAGAAATATCCGTGAAAGATACACATTATGCTTAGAACTGCTGGCGAAATATCATTCTCCAAAGGGACGTTTTACGCTAAAAAGTATATGCTGCTATATTATAAGTATTCAGCTATATCAAAATTTTAAACATGGCTGAAGCAGCAGATGTTAAAAATCTTCACCGTAAATAATAACAGCCAAACAGTTGCAGGATAAAGATTTATCGAAATCCTTTGACCACGGTTTCGGTAATCTAAATATACCTTCATCAAAAAAATGGCTCTGAGCACTATGGGACTCAACTGCTGAGGTCATTAGTCCCCTAGAACTTAGAACTAGTTAAACCTAACTAACCTAAGGACATCACAAACATCCATGCCCGAGGCAGGATTCGAACCTGCGACCGTAGCGGTCGTGCGGTTCCAGACTGCAGCGCCTTTAACCGCACGGCCACTTCGGCCGGCCTACCTTCATCAAAAGGAAAAATACCTGTTCAGGTGTATTTTTGCTTCTGATGAAAGTATATGTAGATATAGACCCCTACCGAAACGGTGGTCAAAGGATTTAAATAAATCTTTATCCTGAAACTGATTGGCTGTTATCATTTACCGTGAAGATTCAGCTATATGTTTCAAGTACAAGGTAAAACAGGTACCCAAAGCGCTGAAGTTAACTGTATCAAACAAAGCAAAATTTTCTACACTGATATGAGAATTCTATTAGAGTTTTCTTAGGCTGGAGTTGTTGTATGTTAGGCGAAGAGTTCAACCCAATTATTTTTCTTTCCTATTTGTATCGAGTCAGCTATGCGGAAGGTAATAGCGTTGGTTCAGAAACAAAATGATCAAGATTTAGTTACCTGTCCACCATACTCTTTGAAGCTGTGGAATCTTTAAAGACAAGTGTGCACAGCACCATAGCGTAAAACATTCATCCTCAATACTATTTTACACTTTGATTCAAAATATCAAATTTATCGCATTTTAGGTGTAGCAAGGCATGACATAAAACCAGTTCCTCGTTAATGATTCCTTTGTCGAAACCCAGAAACTGTATATGGTTTCTACTTCTTAATCCTATTTGTCAAATTCTGGTCTGTGCCAGTAAGGAAACATATATCGGTATTCATGTAATAGCATACATATCTAATATGTTCCAAAATGCCGCACGCGAAAAGGGAATTTTCCGGTGCTCCCAGCTGTTCTGTTGGTTATAAAAAGGTACAGTTAAGTATTTTGGATAGATCGTGGGGCTGGGACCACTACTATACCAAACAGAAGGATCGCCTTGGTGTCACTATCGTACAATACAGGGTCAAAGCGTGAATATTACACATTTCTTGCTACTTAGGCAAAAGGAGAAAATCGGTCAGTTCTTTTTGTATTTGATGTGGTCTACGGTGGGTTTGATGGGACTTATGGAATAACCATTGGCTTATGGCCATTTCCTCAAAAAACAAACAAGGATTTATTCCTGTATTTGCACGACCACAAGCGGACCAAACCTGCAGAGGATTCCAAGACACCTATGCACAGCAAATGGCTGAAATGTTTACTATAAATTCAAAACATGCAGACCTCGAATGGCCTTGAGAATTATCTCGATATCTTTATCCGTTTCCAAAATACAGAGAGTGAAAATCATACTACTTGTACACGTAAAGTCCGGTGTGAGGTGAAATCTAAATAATAAGTAACCACAACAAATTGCTTAAATTTTAACAATATATCCTCTAGAAAATTATCCAGAAGAACCATCTCTCTGCTCCCGGAAATCTTTTTCCGTTATCGAGAAACACCCGATAAACTCGTGTTTTGGGAACCAAAACGCATCCACGGATTCCAAGACACCTGTAAACAGCAAATGGCTGTAATTTTTGCGATGTATTTATAAGATCTAGATCTCGAACAGTCTTGAAAATTTTCTTCATATCTCAATCCGTTTCCGAAATTCGGATGTTCAAAGTTACCCTAATCGCACGTAAAATCCTGTGTACCGGAAACGTAGTTCATAAACAGACGTAGCGCGGAGAAATATGCTGTAAAGGGTCTCCGTTATAATCTGCTGTAGTGCCGAAGTACATGCAAAAGTTCTTGAACGTAAAATCCGGTCTGAGGTGTAAAATTAGTTTTCCGTTATTTCACTTTCATATAAGTAAACTATCTAAATTTTTCTGACCAACCACTTTCTTTTCGTATGAGGGAGAAGAGGGGAACCAAAGGAAAAATACTTCCTACGGAGCACAAACAATACGAATATGTTGCTATACAAACAATAATAATATGTTCCTGTTTATTTAAAAGTAATAAATATTGGAAGAGAGTAGTGGTTGTGTTATAGAAAGAATGAAGGAGACGATTGAAGTATGAGAGAAAGAGGGGTGCACAGCGGCAGTGGAACATACAGTAGTTGACAAGGACACAACAGTGCTAGGAAAGGAGTGAAGTAGACAGTGGCGAGGGGAAGGGGGTGGGAGGAAGGGCGAAATATAAAGTGGAAGTGGGTGAGTGCCAATGATAAGGAGAGACAGTGTTTATAACAACGATAACGAGAAGGGAGAGATAGTGCATGCCACAATTTTTGGGAACATTCTGAAGGGGCTAAGGATGGTATAATGAAGCAGCTGGTAGCTCAGTTTCCAGTCAGGTACCTCACTTTTCAGTCAGAGTCTTTTAAACAAACAGTAACATATTGACATGTTTATGCTCCGATAGGAGCATTTTTCCGCTGATGTTTATATGCTGAAGGAAAGCATAATCCTTTATTCTGAAAACGTGTTTTTAACTGCTAAAACGACTTGAAAATGAACTGAGTGAATTTGCAGCAGATCACACGTTGTCACAGCTCACAAGTTCTTCAAAACTACCAGCGTTGCTGAATCAAACATATACGTTGTAAGCTCCTCAAGTGATATTGGTTTTTAATAGTAAACCCTTTTTTTACTGTTACAACAATCAAGCCGATTCCTTCAAAGCGCGTTTCCAACCTCTCTAGGTATAGCATTTGTCGAACATATGTTAACAACCCGCATGCTGCATAGTCAACGACCACGTTTCTATAATTTAATATTTGTAATTTGTTGGTGTGACCAATTTATAAAACGAATATTTTAATATTTCTTTCACTCATCGAGCCCGTGTGGAATTAGGCTGACTGCAAAGGTATTCAGACGCACCTAATCCAGCTTTGTTTCGTTGCAGTATCACATTCACAGAAATTTCTGTTATTTTCTTCTTCACATTTATTCGTAGACTAATAAAATTTGCTCTCGATAATACTTGTATTATTTAGCACAGTTCATTCTGTAGATATCATGGACGTTTTCGAAAATAAAATATGTGTTGCCCATTGCTCGCGTTCTTTCCGTAATACGAATACGCTGAATATAAATCACCCTTTTCCAAGCGCGGACAGGTATATCATGATATGCTGCGGAAATATTTCAGCCGATCAGTGAAATAAATGGCACAAATGGCACACACAGAGAGAGCGAAAGGCAGAGAGAGAATGTTTCTGTTTTCTGGGAGAAGGGAGAGAGTGATAAAACGGGTGAAAGACGAAGAGAAGAAGAGAGGGAAACGTACTAACGTGCCGCAGAGGCACTAAATAACAGATATATAGCATAAAGCACTTGAAACGCATGAAAAAATACAGCCACCCGATATGTTGCGCTCTGACAATATTTCTTTTTCGTATATGCTGTTGTCAGTTACCTCTAAATCACATGGAGAAAGAACAGTTCTTCTCATTTTTGGGAAGTTGTAATTTTCTGCTTTTACATGATGAAATCTGCGGCCGAGTCTCATAAAATGATGGGTAAGACCAGTGGAGAGACACCTATTAGTAAAAGAACGTCAGAGAATAGTTTCAGCACTTCAAGACACTGATTTTGACCGGTTTGGCGGCAGAAGAGATACAAGATTTTCGATGCTACTGAAACCGGCGGGAACAGTAACTGGATATCGTTATCGAAAGCTAATGATGCGTTTGGGCCGAGCTCCGAGAGACACACACATTAAAGCGAGAGAAATGAAAATGCATTTTGCAACATGACAACGTTCGAACCCGTGTCGCAAGGCCCGTCAAAACAAACTTGGAAACGTCGAAATGAGTACTTCCCGACGTACCGTTACCTTGTAACACCATATCTTTAATACTCTAATGATTTATTTTGCTTTTGTTTTATTTAATGTTACATCGTTGAGCTTCTGTAAATGCGTTTGATTGAATCGATAACACAAAATTGTTTACTCCTTTCTTTGTAAAAACTTTGATGTCATGATTTGATTCTATGCAAAGTAGTGTATGTGTCATTTAAATTATTTGTCCCATTTGGAGGGAGACAAAACTTACTGTATATATTTGGAATTTGTTTAAAAAATTTTGTTTAGAACTACCTATATGTGCAAATGATATGTTTTGTTTAAAATTATTGTTCTCTGTTATGTAAACTGCTAATCCTCGCTTAGGGTTCTTAGTTATTCTGTGTATAAGAGGTAGTGTGGTTCCCCTAGGGAACGGAACTGTACAGCGCGCGCAAATTGTGGTTGGCCTAGGTAGAGAAGGTGGAACAAGAGTCAGTCGGGGACGAGGTACCAAACTGTGCACTAACATGTAAATGTTGTATATTGTGCTGGTTCCGAGAGAGGCTTTTTCTGCCACTTTCGAATGCCTCGGATGGATGGATAAATAGCTGCAATTGGTATCCATCATCGCCACCAAGAAGGGACAGAGTCCAGCAATTCTGCCTGCAAATCCACCTCCCAACATGCAGTTGCCACCACATTGCGCAATTACTGTAACGGAATACTATAATAATGTACAGTGGAGGATCAGCTTATTGGATGTTTTAGTGTGCACAAATATAAGATAATTTATAATTGAATTCATGTACCTACCTTGATTTTTTCCCTATCACAACACCTCCCATGGTTCCTCTCCATTTGAACTATGATTACCGAGTGTCCTATTTTGTGGAAAAAAAATGAAAGCCTCCCAGTGATGGAAACAGTCCAATTTAAAGTTTTTTTTTTGGAGTGTTAAAGTCACCTATTTAATCATTTACTTGAAAGTAGAAGACTGTGGTAATAAAGACAATTTGCTGTTTCTTTTAAAAATTAAAAGTTCTTAAAATCCGAGGCTTATAAGGTTTTGCTTAGTTAATGATCATAGTGCTGCCTGTAGTAAATTTTAAAAGGTGAGTCAGTTCCTTATAAATTTGTCAACATTGTGTCTCACTGCAGCAAAAGTCGTGAATTCAGTTGTGGAAAGTTATATTTGCTTGCTAAGCACTTGTTTCTTTCGAGTGTTGAAAGTGCATTCGAGTAGTGAAAGTGCATATTAATAGTGTAATAAGATCCACAGGTTATCCTTTAGCACTATTTATGAAAACAATAATTTCTTTATTCAAAAGACAGAGAGAAGTAACCTGTTAATGAATTCCAACTAACTTTCATTTTAAATAGTAAAGTATCTAACTGAGAGAGACTTAACCTGTGACCAGCTCATAATTTTGCAGTGAACAACATTTATAATTTTATGTCAGTTAGGAAAATGTTTGAAAAATAGCACTTAACCCATGTCCTATTTATGATTCTGCAGTGAATATCAATAGTAATGTTATAAAGCTTATTCAGTTTGAATAAGCCCTGAAAGTAATAGTATGTTCCGTTATCTGTTATAATTTTGCAAATAGTTTGTGCTGCTGTAGCTGTTAGTTCCAATCTTAACGTTGACATATGGAGGTGTCAGAGTTCATTGCACTCGCGTGTGGTAAATTATAGGTTGTGTTTGTCCGTTAAAGTTACTAATAACTGTTTTCTTGAACAAGAATGTCAATAATTATCTTGCCTAATTAGGCTGGCGACCGTTTTCTTTATTCTTTAAAGAGTGTAGAAAGGCAAAAATCTTGTTTGTTACTGTTCGAATATTTACGTAATTCTGACTTTCGTTTCCGATAAGCCATTTCCGTTAGGTACAACACGGCCAACCTAACAAAATTCCTCTCAGAGGGTAACACTTCTCTGTTGCGTTATATCATAATTGCTGTAATAAGTTTTATTTGACGACCTGCCTCCAGCTTCGAGGTTATGGTATAGCTGTAGCAGACAGGAGTGTTATACGTGACAGGACTATTTGTTCTGTTGGGGCATAGTACGCAATAAACCAAATTTGGTATTTGATTGTATAAGCTACGTAAAATCCAGCTGCAGTGTTATAACCTCCAGCCTCCACCGTTTTTGATCAGTGGGACACAGCACGGCTGCAAGCACTTCCAGGTCGTATCAACATGTACAAAATTGCATCCATTCTTTGATATTAAAAGGTGTCCAGTTCGTCCGCCGCGGGCCAGAATGACCGAAAGACGGCCAGTACTTTGAATCGCAAATGTTTTGTACGTTTTTCACAAGTGGCCCTGAAGTTCGAGAGAAAACGTTGGAGGGAAGTTTTAGGCCTAATATGATGACGTCAAGAGTAACAGACTTCCAAAGTGTGGAATATTTCGATGACCATTCACATGATGCGTCTCCGACTTCAGTGGCTAACTGTCATTCGTAGTTTACACATAGGGTTCGCACTGATTGAGGTGATATCTGAGAATAAACTCGTTTTCGTCCTCACCTCTGAGCGACTCAAATCCTTTGATTGTTGAGTGACGACTTCGGCAACTTTCTCGTTGCCATCCCTTCACTACAAGGCACGGACCACACTTTTAAATCGCAGAACGTGTAGAGAAAGCTCTTCATAAACAGACACCTGTGGTGATGTGCAGTGACACTAAATTTACGTCGAAAGAGTCAAAGAGGAAGCAAAACAATCTAAAGAATTCTGCTTGAGAAGGCTGCGGAAACCGCTAGTTATTCGAATCACAAAATAAAAAGAATAAAGGAAGGGAAGTAAAATAACTGCAATTACTTCCCAATGATTTACTACTTCCGAAAGATACGGAAGAATGAGAAGATAATTTTTGTTTCGGGTAATACTGCAGATCAAAGTGTCAGGAAACTGAAACATAGGAGGACATGCTGAAAGGTACTGCCTCCGAAATTTTTATTCTGTTCTCAGTATCGGTTACAGTACGAGTATTATTACGTGAATGCATATTACTGGTCGACTTTCCCACTTCGTTGACGCAGTCAGCACACCTCTGCCGCTAGAGAGTTGTAACATGGTGGAGTGTAACGTAACTACGTCAGTCTGTAAGAAGTAGCAAACCGTAATCGAGTTCCGAATTCGAAGAGTTCGCCCTCGTACGGAGCATCCTCTCTTTCAGTACGACAGTGCCAGACCACTCACGAGCGGAGGGACATCTACAAAAATTCAACGGCGTGGTGGAATGTTACTAACGTTTGTTTTATTTTTAAAAAACTTATGAGTTTGCACATAAAAAACTGGAGGGCCTTTTCAGCACGCCCTCGTATTAGTGATAGTACTGGTACAATTCATCGAAAGATGCAGTAATTAGCACTTCTGCGTTAACAAGTCTTCTCATGAAAATTATAGCCTTGGATGCTAGATTTTTTCTCGGCTAAAATATCTTGTTCCAAGAATCACACTGTCCCACCTAAAGAATGCTTCTTAAAGGTAGATATTATTCCCAACTTCACTGCTGCTGACAAGGCAAGCTAAAGACAATTATTTCATTATTCCTGCACTGGTAGATATTATTCCCAACTTCACTGCTGCTGACAGGGAAAGCTAAAGACAATTATTTCATTATTCCTGCACTGAAAACGAGGCTATGTCAACAAAAACTGTGTTGGAAAGTGCTTTTGGTTCAATATACTGACAGTTAATGCTAACGGGTATCACCATCTTATTTCAAGTTCCAACCATTACTTTGTTTAAAACCTATTTTGAGAAATACAATTTACTGTGAGGAAAAGTAACAACAGTGGATGTTATGGTTGTGTGGTTTATTGAAGTAAGGAAGTGTAGACACACAACTTTATGGAACTGTTTGTTACAGAAACTGATTACATTTCATTTGATTAAACTCAGTTACCAGAAGTCTCAAGGATAGGTAAGTTCATTGTAATGACTGTGCTTAACGTCATTTTGTCTTTGCAAAGTCCGTAACGTAATGATTGAGAAGGAAGTCATTTACGATTATTGTTATTTTCATTTTGGAACAAAAAATTTTCTTTTAATTAATATAATTATAAATTCATCATCTACTCTACGTTGCATGAACACTACATTCATCCGATATTTGCAAGGAGGATATTACTGATTTTCAGGAGGACAACTCTTATGCGATTTAGCACTGGCTACTGGCCCAATGATGAATGCAGTCACTCTGCTTCATTGAGAAACATTCAGTCACTCTGCTTTATTGAGAAACATTCATTAGCAGAACGATAATTATTGGTAATAATAAAGTTAACTGTATACTTTTTTCTACGAGGGTTGGAACTTTAATAGTGGCAGCTATTTATCTACAGTTCGTACAAAATAGATACGAGTTTAAAACTTTTACTGAGCTTCAAAGTAGTCACCAGCATTGCGTATAACCCGTTGCCGGCGATGTGGAAGTCGTAGGATATTCTTAGCAGTGCCAATTGTGTTGACAGTTCGAGCGGCGCGGTCTATTGCTCGACGAATTTGTAGCAGAACTTTGAAACACGTATTTATTTTGTTCGACCTGTAAATAAATAGTTGCCACTATTAAAGTTCCAACCCTCGTAGTTACAATATGTGATCAAAACTATCCGGACAGCCCCAAAAATATACGTTTTTATATTAGGTGCATTTTGCTGCCACCTACTGCCAGGTGCTTCATATCAGCGACCGCTGTAGTTATTAGATATCGTGAGAGAGCAGAATGGTGCGCTCCGCGGAACTCAAGGACTTCGAACGTGGCCAGGTGATTGGGCATCGCTTGTGTCATACGTCTGTACGCGAGATTTCCACACTCCTAAACGTCCCTAGTACCACTGTTTCGGATGTGATAGTGAAGTGGAAACGTCAAGGGCACATACAGCACAAAAGTGTACAGGCCGACCTTGTTTGTTGACCGACAGAGACAGCCGACAAATGGTTCAAATGGCTCTGAGCACTGTGGGACTTACTGCTGAGGTCATGAGTCCCCTAGCACTTGTTGTTGTTGTGGTCTTCAGTCCTGAGACTGGTTTGATGCAGCTCTCCATGCTACTCTATCCTGTGCAAGCTTCTTCATCTCCCAGTACCTACTGCAACCTACGTCCTTCTGAATCTGCTTAGTTTATTCATCTCTTGGTCTCCCTCTAAGATTTTTACCATCCACACTGCCCTCCAATACTAAATTGGTGATCCGTCGATGTCTCAGAAGATGTCCTACCAACCGATCCCTTCTTCTAGTCAAGTTGTGCCACAAACTCCTCTTCTCCCTAATTCTCGGAATTTGTGACACATGAAGTGTTAATTTTATATGACATGAAGATATTCCTCCAGGGTATGAAACCGGTCATCAAACAGTGAAAACACAATAAATAGCTGTTGCGGATTTGGGCTTCCACTCAGATTAATACAGACTATTTTACCACTACTGATTTTAAATTATTTGATTGTCCTCTACATTATGGACAATGTTGTTGTTGTTGTGGTCTTCAGTCCAGGGACTGGTTTGATGCAGCTCTCCGTGCTACTCTATCCTGTGCAAGCTTCTTCAAATCTGAGTACCTAATGCAACCTACATCCTTCTGAATCTGTTTAGTGTATTCATCTCTTGGTGTCCCCCTACGAGTTCTACCCTCTGCACTGCCCTCCAATACTAAACTGGTGATCCCTTGATGCCTCAGAATATGCCCTACCAACCGCTCCCTTCTTCTAGTGAAGTTGTGCCACAAATTTCTCTTCTCCCCAATTCTAGTCAATACCTCCTCATTATTTATGTGATCTACCCATCTAATCATCAGCATTCTTCTGTAGCACCATATTTCAAAAGCTTCTATTCTCTTTTTGTCTAAACTAATTATCGTCCACGTTTCACTTCCATACATGGCTACACACCAAACAAATACTTTCAGAAACGACTTCCTGACATTTAAATCTATACTAGATGTTAACAAATTTTTCTTCTTCAGAAACGCTTTCCTTGCCATTGCCAGTCTACATTTTATATCCCCAAATAGCAAAACTCCTTCACTTCTTTGTCTCATTTCTTAATCTAATTCCCTCAGCATCACCCGACTTAATTCGACTACATTCCATTATCCTCGTTTTGCTTTTGTTGATGTTACTCTTGTATCCTCCTTTCAAGACACAGTCCATTCCGCTGAACTGCTGTTCCAAGTCCTTTGTTGTCTCTGACAGAATTACAATGTCATCGGCGAACCTCAAAGCTTTTATTTTTTCTCCATGGATTTTAATACCTACTCCGAATTTTTCTTTTGTTTCCTTTATTGCTTGGTCAATATACAGACTGAATAACATCGGGGATAGGCTACAACCCTGTCTCACTCCCTTCCAAACCACTGCTTCCCTTTTATACCCCTCAACTCTAATAACTGCCATCTGCTTTCTGTACAAATTGTAAATAACCTTTCGCTCCCTGTATTTTACCCCTGCCTCCTTAAGAATTTGAAAGAGAGTATTCCAATCAACACTGTCAAAAGCTTTCTCTAAATCTACAAATGCTAGAAACGTAGGTTTGCCTTTCCTTAATCTTTCTTCTAAGATAAGTCGTAGGGTCACTATTGCCTCACGTGTTCCAACATTTCTACGGAATCCAAACTGATCTTCCCCGAGGTCGGCTTTTGTCAGTTTTTCCATTCGTCTGTAAAGAATTCGCGTTAGTATTTTGCCGCTGTGACTTATTAAACTCATAGTTTGGTAATTTTCACATCTGTCTACACCTGCTTTCTTTGGGATTAGAATTATTATATTCTTCTTGAAGTCTGAGGGTATTTCGCCTGTCTCATAAATCTTGCTACCAGATGGTAGAGTTTTGTCAGGATTGGCCCTCCCAAGGCTGTCAGTAGTTCAATTACCTCCGGAATATTTTACTCAAGAGGACGCCATCATCATTTAATCATAAAGTAAAGCTGCATGCCCTCGGGAAAAATTACGGCTGCAGTTTCCCCTTGCTTTCAGCCGTTCGCAGTACCAGAACAGCAAGGCCATTTTGGTTAGTGTTACAAGGCCAGATCAGTCAATCATCCAGACTGTTGCCGCTGCAACTACTGAAAAGGCTGCTGCCCTTCTTCAGGAACCACACGTTTGTCTCGCCTCTCAACAGATACTCCTCCGTCGTCGTTGCACCTACGGTACGGCTATCTGTATCGTTGAGGCACGCAAGTCTCCCCACCAACGGCAAGGTCCATGGTTCATGGAACTACTTAAACCTAACTAACCTAAGCACATCACACACATCCATGCCCGAGGCAGGATTCGAACCTGCGACCGTAGTGGTCGCGCGGTTACAGACTGTAGTAGACAGCCGACATTTGAAGAGGGTCGTAATGTGTAATAGGCAGACATATAGCCAGACCATCACACAGGTATTCCCAACTGCATCAGGATCCACTGCAAGTACTATGACGGGTAGGCGGGAGTGAGAATACTTGGATTTCATGGTCGAGCAGCTGCTCATGAACCACATATCAGGCCGGTAAATGCCAAACGACGGCTCGCTTGGTGTATGGAGTAAACATGGGACGGTTGAACAGTGGAAAATCGTTGTGTGGTGTGACGAGTGACGATATACAATATGGCGATCCGATGGCATGGTGTAGCTATGGTGAATGCTCGGTGAACATCATCTGCCATCGTGTGTAGTGCCAAAAGTAAGATTCGGAGTCATTGGTGTTTTTGTGTGGTCGTGTTTTTCATGGAGGGGGCTAGCACCACTTGTTGTTTTGCGTGGAAATATCACAGTACAGGCATACATTGATGTTTTAAGCACCTTCTTTCTTCCCACTGTTGTAGAGCAATTCGGGGATGGCGATTGCATCTTTCAACACGATCGAGCAGCTGTTCATAATTCACGGCCTGTGGCGGATTGGTTACACGGGAATAACATCCCTGTAATAGACTGGCCTGGACAGAGTCCTGACCTGAATCGTATAGAATACCTATGGGATATTTTGGAATGCCGACTTCGAGCCAGGCCTCACCGGACGACATCGGCACCTCTCCTCAGTGCAGCACTCCGTGAAGAATGGGCTGCCATTCCGTAAGAAACCTGCAGCACCTGATAGAACTATGCAACAAGAGTGGAAGCTTTCATCAAGACTAAGGGTGAGCCAACACCATATTGCATTCCAGCATTACCGACGGAGGGCGCCACGAACTTGTAAGTCATTTTCAGCCAGGTGTCCGGTTACTTTTGATCACACAGTGTACAACGACCCACAGGTTTGCACCACAACCGTTGAAGAATAAGTAAAACAGCCTAATTTATATGCAGACAGCTAAAAATGCAGTTAACATACTCCGACGTTATACACTCATGTTCATAAATTAAGGATAATGCTGATACAGGGTGAAACAACGCTTTGGTGGGCGGTTGGCGTGTTTGAATCACCTCGCAGTATGACCATGCGGTGCATTTGACCTGCGGTCGTTGCACGGTATCGCTGGCAGCAGTCCACATACGCAGGGTGTGTTGGTGCATGTCAAAGTACGGTGCAGCGAATACGTGTGCAGACGTTTTCAGACGTGCTAATGGTGACTGTGTGTTGAAAATGGTTCAAAGAACACATATTGATGACGTTATGTGGGGTAGAATACTAGTGCGACTGGAGGCTGGTCGAACACAGTAGGTCGTGGCACGGCCCTCCGTGTGCCATAAAGTGTGATCTCAAGATTATGGCAACGATTCCAGCAGACAGGAAACGTGTCAAGCCCTACCGTACGGGACGTCCACAGTGTACAACACCACAAGAACACCCATATTTCCCCATCAATGCCCGCAGACGGCCACGGAGTACTGCAGGTAGCCTTGCTCGGACCTTACCGCAGCCAATGGAACAGTTGTCTCCAGACACGCAGTCTACAGACGACTGAACAGACATGGTTTATTTGCCTGGAGACCTGCAAGGTGCATTCCATTGACCCCTGGTCACAGGAGAGCCCGTAAAGCCTGGTGTCAAGAACACAGTACATGATAATTGGAACAGTGGTCCCAGGATATGTTCACAGACGTGTCCAGATATAGTCTGAACAGCGATTCTCGCCGGGTTTTCATCTGGCGTGAACCAGAAACCAGATACCAACCCATTAATGTCCTTGAAAGGGCCTGTATGGACTTCGTGGTTTGATGCTGTGGGGTGGGATTATGATTGGTGCACGTACACTCCTGCATGTCTTTTACAGAGGAACTGTAACAGGTTAGGTGTATCGGGATGTCACTTTGCACCAGTATGTCAACCTTTTCTGGGATTCAGTGGGTCCCACCTTCCTCCTGATGGATGATAACGCGCGGCCCCATCGAACTGCCACCGTGGAGGAGTACCTTGAAACAGAAGATATCAGTCGAACGGAGTGGCCCGCCTGTTTTCCAGACCTAAACCCCATCGAGCACGTGTGGGATGCTCTCGGTCGACGAATTGCTGCATCCCGAGGTCACTTCAGGAGCTCCGACAGGCACTGGTGTAAGAACGGGAGGCTATACCCCAGCAGGTGCTCGACCACCTGATCCAGAGTATGCCAACCCGTTGTGTGGCCTGTGTACGTGTGCATGGTGATCATATCCCATATTGATGTCGGGGTATATGCGCAGGAAACAGTGGCGTTTTGTAGCACATGTGTTTCGTGACGGTTTTCTCAACTTATCACCAATACAGTGGACTTGCAGATCAGTGTCGTGTGTGTTCCATATGTGCCTATGTGCCTATGCTATTATCGCCAGTTTTGTGTAGTGCCGAGTTGTGTGGCACCACATTCTGCAAATATTCTTAATTTATCAGCATGAGTGTACTTTACGATACACAGCCGAGGTTTCAATAAGACGACGCTGCTTAATGGCGCGGCCGGATATTCATAATACCAGACGATAAAGAAGCACTATAGTTACACATAAAAAAGAGGGTATAAGTTAGTATTTACTATCGAAAAAAAACTGATATGTTGTTACTATTAATAATGCATGTCTTTAGATTCGAGTCTATATTTTTTTTTGAGAGGTTGTCTGCTTTTCTGCCAATATATAGGACTTTTTTAACTACTTAGTGATTTGATTCCTCACTATCTTTGTTTCGTAGTACAGTAATATCAGACTATTAGTGGAACCGATATGTTTAATGGTCTGTAGTTCTCTTTGAAAGGCAAATTCAGATAATAGAAGAGTTTGCACCATTGCACCATTGCACTATGCACCATCGAATAAAAAACTACATTTGTGATTGAGTGGGCGCTAGGAGTTTGCAGGGATTACCGTACCTGTAACTGTAGTTTTTCTGTAAATGTTAAATGAGTGTTTCCTTGAGGTAATACATATATTACGGGAAAATATATTTATAGAAGTGTCTACCAGCACCATCGTGAAATGCATTTCCTTACGTTAACTTAAATGTTGTAGTAATTTATGTAATCGTCTAGTGGTATAGATCGGTATAAACAGCATATCATCCATGTGCTCGATCCTGTATTTAACTGTGAAACTAAGTCGGTCTTTTTGTAAGAAGATTCCTTCGAAATTGTCTGCACACATAAGACCTACGGCACGTCGCTATTCCCTATTTATGCCCGGAGGACATTCGGAGAGTAATAACGTCCTGGTTAAGGTAAGAAGGGAAACTGAAAATTCAAATTCAAAGGAAACTTGGAAAATTAGTAAAATCTGTCAGTAAAGTGAAGTTTTTGCTACGTTAAAACATTCAAAGATTACTCTCACAATCCTTCAGAGGAAAAGATACAAGAAATATTTACCCCTTTCACTAAAGTGAGAAATCAAATGCAGCAGGACAAAACATAGCTAATTGTTCGTTTTTTCTTTTTGGTCATGAGTCTTCGGACTTGTTTGATGCGTCCCGCCACTAATTCCTCTCATTTGTCAGTCACTCCGTCTCAGGGCAATACTTGCACTCCTCAGTTATTTGCTTGATGTATTCCAGTCTCTGTCATTGTCTACAATTTTTACCCTCTACAGCTCTCTCTAGTACCGTGGAAGTTATTCCCTGATGTCTTGACAGACCTTCTACCATCCTGTCCCTTCTTCTAGTCAGTGCCTGCCACATATTACTATCCTCTCCGATTGTGCGGAGAACCTTTTCATTCCTTACCTTATCCGTCCACTTAATTTTCAACATTCATCTGTAGCACCATACCTCAAAGGCTTGATTACTCTTCTGTTTTGGTTTTCCTACAATTTATGTCTCACTACCATACCCCTTACTGTGCTATAGACGTACAATCTTAGAAATTTGTTCCCGCCATTGTCTATTGTGTATTGTGTATTGAAGCGGGGACCTAGAAACGACGGAGAGGCTTCGTCCCGCCGGATCCCTCAGTGGTTCACAACCCCACAACAGGCCACAGCGGTCCATCCATCCCACCGCCGCCCCACACCGAACCCAGGGTTATTGTGCGGTTCGGTCCCCAGTGGACCCCCCGGGAACGTTTCATACCAAATGAGTGTAGTCCTAAATGTTTGCGTGGTAGAGTAATTACGGTGTACTCGTACGTGGAGACACTGTTTGCGCAGCAATCGCCGACATAGTGTAACTGACGAGGCAGAATAAGGGGAACCAGCCTGCATTCGCCAAGGCAGATAGAAAACCGCCTTAAAAACCATTCACAGTCTGGCCGGAACACCGTACCTCGACATAATCCGCCAGGAGGATTCGTGCCAGGTACCGGCATGCCTTTCCCTTCGGGAAACAGCGCGTTAGACGGCACCTCTAGCCGGGAGGGCTTGTTCCTACCATACTCCATACTGTGCTCCAGACGTACAGTCTCAGAAATTTTTTCCTCGGGTTATGATCTATGTTTGATGCTAGCAGACTTCTTTTGAACAGGAATACCTTTTCCGTCAGTTCTAGTCGTTTTATGTCCTCCTCGCTCCTTCCGTGATAAGATAGTTTGCTCCCTAGGTAGCACAATTCCTTAACTTCGTGATCCATTATTTAGATGTTAAGTTTCTTGCTGTTCTCATTTCTGCTACTTCTATTACTTTCGTCTTTCCTCGATTTAGTCTCAGTCCACATCCGTACTCATTGCACTGTTCATTTCATTCAACACATTCTTCAGTTTTTCGTCACGTTCACTGAGCGAATCTTATCGTTGATGTTCTTTAACCATGAGTTTTAACCCCACTTTTGTAGCTTTCTTTTATTTTCGCCATTGCTTCTTCGACGTATAGAACCATTCTAGGTCTTCCAGTCTCATTGTTACCCCTCGGTTCTTGCATATATTGTATATTACCCGCCTCTCCCTATAGCTTATTCATACGTTCCACAGAATTTCGAACATCCTGCACCATTTGATATCGTCGAATGCTTACTCCAGATCAACAAATCCTACGAACATGTCTCGATTTTTCTACAGTCTTGCTTCCATTATCAGCCTCAGCGTCAGAACGTTTCCTAAAGCCAAACTGATCGTCACCCAGTATATCTTCAATTATCTTTTCCATTCTTCTGTATATTATTCTTGTCAGCAGCTAGGATGCATGAGCTGATAAGGTGATAGTGCGACAATTCTTTCACTTGTCGACTCTTGCTATCTTCGGAATTCTGTGGATGATATTTTTCCGAAAGTTTGATAGTATATCGCCAGCCTCATACATGCTAGACACCAACGTGAATAGTGGTTTTGTTGGCACTTCTCCCAATGGCTTCTGAAATTCCGAAGGAATGTTATCCATCCCTTATGCATTATTTGATCTCATGTCTTCCTAAATTCTTTTAAATTCTAATACCGGATCCCCTATCTCTTCCATATCGCCTCCTCTTTCTTCTTCAGCCACGTCATCAGACAAGTACTTCCCCCCGTAGAGGCCTTCAGTGTACTCTTTCCATCCATCCGCTCCCTCCTCTGCGTTTAACAGTGGAATTACTGTTGAACTATTAATGTTACCGCACCTACTTTCAATTCCACCGAAAGTTGTCTGCTGAATCTGTCCTTCACATAATCGTTTTTGTTTTTCGATTTCTTCACATTTTATATTCAGACATTTTGCCTTAACATGCCTGCATTTTCTTTTCATTTCGTTCCTAATTGACTTGTGTTTCTGTATTTCTGAATTTCCCTGAACATTTTTGTAATTCCTTTTTTCTTCGATCAGTTGAACTATTTCATCAGTTAGCCATGGTTTCCCTGCTGTTGCTTTCACTGTTCCTATGCCTTTCTTTCCAACTTCTGTCTGAACTGTCTACTGAGCTATTCGTTATCGCAGTGTCTATAGCCTTAGAGAACTTGAAGTGTATTTTGTCATTCCTTAATACATCCGTATCCCACTTCTTTGCGCACTGATTCTACCTGCCTAGTCTCTTAAACTTAGCTTACTCCTCATCATTACTAAATTGTAAGCATCAGTCTATGTCTGCTCCTGGCTCATTTCGTAATCTCTGCTTGACCGTGATGTAATCTAACTGAAATCTTCCAGTGTTCCTGGCGGTTTCCAAGAATACCTCCTCCTCCTCTTTTGATTCTTGGCTAGAATGTTCAATTGAATAATTAATTGCAAAGACTCTATCAGACATTCTCCTCTTTCTGTCACCAAATTCATAGCCTCCATTAACGTTTTCTTGTACTCTGTCCCTAACAAACGCATTTCAATCCCCCATGACTATTAGATTTTTATCTCCCTTTACGTACTGAATTACCTGTTCAATATCGTCATATACTCTGTCTCCTCATTCTCTTCTTGCAACCTCGGGATGTATACCTCAACTGCTGTTGTCGGTGTTGGTCTCCTGTCGATTAGGATGAGAACAACCCCATCACAGAACTGTTCACAGTACCTCACTTTCTACCCTACCGTCCTGTTCATAACGAATCATACTTCCATTATACCGTTTCTGTAGCTTCTGATGTTATCCTGTACTCGTTTGATGAGAAACATGTTCTTTCAATTTCACTTCACTGATTCCACTGTATCTACATTTGGCTTTAGCGTTTCCGTTTTCAGATTATCTAGTTTTACTACCACGTTCAGACTTCTGACATTCCGCGCCCAAACCCGTAGACTGTTCTTTCGTTGGCCGTTCGATCTTTTCCTCGCGGCTCGCTTCCCATTGACAGTCCACTCCAAAGGATCCGAATGGGGGGCTAGTCCGGAATCTTTTACAGTGGAGAGATCATCATGAGACTTTATCAATTGCAGTTCAAATGTCTTGCGAATGCACACGCTGTGTCTTTAATGCCTTCTGCTTTCTCATGCCGTTGATCATAGCTGATTCTTCCTCCTTTAGAGGCAGTTTCCCACATCAAAGGCAAGAGAGTGCCCTGAACATCTATCTGCTCCATTGCCCTCTTTGACAAGGCTGTTGGCTCAATGAGGACAAAGAACGTTTTGATTTTTAGAGCACGGTACTCTAATTAAATATACAGGACCTAGACGTAAGAAACCGTTGCTACCAAGGACAGTGTCCGTTGTGAGTGGTGTATACAATCGCATACAAGTGAAAGAAAGAAGAAAACCAGAAATGAAGCCACAATTTAAATTCAGAATCTAAAGACACTATCGAAGTTAATCAAGAAACATCTCTGAATTTCGGAAAAGCTGACATTTACAAATGCTTCTTCCTCGTAATGGTAGGTGGTAAGATGTAAAAACTTGTTCCACGAGTACATCCAATGTAACGCTGAAGGCAGTAAACGCAGGTGAGAATGGGCCACGTATATCCTCAACAAGACATTCATTGACGCAATCCTTTATGGAGTAACAGTCGAGTTACATATGATTTTATGTTTCCATAGTTAAAGACGATAAATATTAAAAAATGTACCCGTCAGTCTTTGTATTGTATTTGTTGACGGAATTTACAGGTTTGAGTTCCTATGAGTGAGTTGAAACTCTGTTTTATGATAGGCAGTATTCCTTGGAGATTCGATGGGAGCGTTCTATTAAAGACACAGTCATAGCACAGGGATCCAGTCTAGTTTTTATGCTGATGCATTAATACTTCCAGAATAATTTGGTTTTGTTGTTGTTGTTGTGGTCTTCAGTCCTCAGACTGGTTTGATGCAGCTCTCCATGCTACTCTATCCTGTGCAAGCTTCTTCATCTCCCAGTACCTACTGCAACCTACATCCTTCTGAATCTGCTTAGTGTATTGATCTCTTGGTCTCCCTCTACGATTTTTACCCTCCACGCTGCCCTCCAATGCTAAATTTGTGATCCCTTGATGCCTCAAAACATGTCCTACCAACCGATCCCTTCTTCTAGTCAAGTTGTGCCACAAACTTCTCTTCTCCCCAATCCTATTCAATACCTCCTCATTAGTTACGTGATCTACCCACCTTATCTTCAGCATTCTTCTGTAGCACCACATTTCGAAAGCTTCTATTCTCTTCTTGTCCATACTGGTTATCGTCCATGTTTCACTTCCATACATGGCTACACTCCATACAAATACTTTCAGAAACGACTTCCTGACACTTAAATCTATACTCGATGTTAACAAATTTCTCTTCTTCAGAAACGATTTCCTTGCCATTGCCAGTCTACATTTTATATCCTCTCTACTTCGACCATCATCAGTTATTTTACTCCCTAAATAGCAAAACTCCTTTACTACTTTAAGTGTCTCATTTCCTAATCTAATCCCCTCAGCATCACCCGACTTAATTTGACTACATTCCATTATCCTCGTTTTGCTTTTGTTGATGTTCATCTTATATCCTCCTTTCAAGACACTGTCCATTCCGTTCAACTGCTCTTCCAAGTCCTTTGCTGTCTCTGACAGAATTACAATGTCATCGGCGAACCTCAAAGTTTTTACTTCTTCTCCATGAATTTTAATACCTACTCCGAATTTTTCTTTTGTTTCCTTTACTGCTTGCTCAATATACAGATTGAATAACATCGGGGAGAGGCTACAACCCTGTCTCACTCCTTTCCCAACCACTGCTTCCCTTTCATGCCCCTCGACTCTTATAACTGCCATCTGGTTTCTGTACAAATTGTAAATAGCCTTTCGCTCCCTGTATTTTACCCCTGCCACCTTCAGAATTTGAAAGAGAGTATTCCAGTTAACGTTGTCAAAAGCTTTCTCTAAGTCTACAAATGCTAGAAACGTAGGTTTGCCTTTTCTTAATCTTTCTTCTAAGATAAGTCGTAAGGTTAGTATTGCCTCACGTGTTCCAACATTTCTACTGAATCCAAACTGATCTTCCCCGAGGTCCGCTTCTACCAGTTTTTCCATTCGTCTGTAAAGAATACGCGTTAGTATTTTGCAGCTGTGACTTATTAAACTGATAGTTCGGTAATTTTCACATCTGTCAACACCTGCTTTCTTTGGGATTGGAATTATTATATTCTTCTTGAAGTCTGTGGGTATTTCGCCTGTCTCATACATCTTGCTCACCAGATGGTAGAGTTTTGTCATGACTGGCTCTCCCAAGGCCATCAGTAGTTCTAATGGAATGTTGTCTACTCCCGGGGCCTTGTTTCGACTCAGGTCTTTCAGTGCTCTCTCAAACTCTTCACGCAGTATCTTATCTCCCATTTCATCTTCATCTACATCCTCTTCCATTTCCATAATATTGTCCTCAAGTACATCGCCCTTGTATAAACCCTCTATATACTCCTTCCACCTTTCTGCCTTCCCTTCTTTGCTTAGAACTGGGTTGCCATCTGAGCTCTTGATATTCATACAAGTGGTTTTCTTCTCTCCAAAGGTCTCTTTAATTTTCCTGTAGGCAGTATCTATCTTACCCCTAGTGAGACAAGCCTCTACATCCTTACATTTGTCCTCTAGCCATCCCTGCTTAGCCATTTTGCACTTCCTGTCGATCTCATTTTTAGACGTTTGTATTCCCTTTTGCCTGCTTCATTTACTGCATTGTCATATTTTCTTCTTTCATCAATTAAATTCAATATTTCTTCTGTTACCCAAGGATTTCTATTAGCCATCGTCTTTTTACCTACTTGATAGTCTGCTGCCTTCACTACTTCATCCCTCAGAGCTACCCATTCTTCTTCTACTGTATTTCTTTCCCCCATTCCTGTCAATAGTTCCCTTATGCTCTCCCTGAAACTCTCTACAACCTCTGGTTCTTTCAGTTTATCCAGGTCCCATCTCCTTAAATTCCCACCTTTTTGCAGTTTCTTCAGTTTCAATCTGCAGTTCATAACCAATAGATTGTGGTCAGAATCCTCATCTGCCCCTGGAAATGTCTTACAATTTAAAACCTGGTTCCTAAATCTCTGTCTTACCATTATATAATCTATCTGATACCTATTAGTATCTCCAGGATTCTTCCAGGTATACAACCTTGTTTTATGATTCTTGAACCAAGTGTTAGCTATGATTAAGTTATGCTCTGTGCAAAATTCTACAAGGCTGCTTCCTCTTTCATTTCTTCCCCCCCACCCATATTCACCTACTATGTTTCCTTCTCTCCCTTTTCCTACTGACGAATTCCAGTCACCCATGACTATTAAATTTTCGTCTCCCTTCACTACCTGAATAATTTCTTTTATCTCGTCATACATTTCATCAATTTCTTCATCATCTGCAGAGCTAGTTGGCATATAAACTTGTACTACTGTAGTAGGCATGGGCTTTGTGTCTATCTTGGCCACAATAATGCGTTCACTATGCTGTTTGTAGTAGCTAACCCGCACTCCTATTTTTTTATTCATTATGTAAGTAGGCTGTTTAGGTTTTTTTATTGATAACGCCACCTCAGTATGAAAATCACCGGCTGTGCCGTGTGCAGTCTGTGGCTGCTTTGCATTGTTGTAATACTCAACCATTGTAGTGTTAGGCAGCTGGCTGTGAACAGCGCGTAGCGCTGGGCAGTTGGAGGTGAGCCGCCAGCAGTTGTGGATGTGGGGAGAGAGATGGCGGAGTTTTGTAATTTGTCATGATATCAAGGTAAATACATTGTTTGTTCTCTATTAATATCTTTCATTTGCTAACTATCCCTATCAGTAGTTAGTGCCTTTCATAGTTTGAATCTTTTATTTAGCTGGCAGTAGTGGCGCTTGCTGTATTGCAGTAGTGGGAGTAACCAAGATTTTTGTGAGGTAAGTGATTTCTGAAAAGTACAGGTTAATGTTAGTCAGGGCCATTCTCTTGTAGAGAATTTTGAAAGTCAGATTGCGTTGCGTTAACAAAATATTGTGTGTGGAAAGTCAGATTGCGTTGCGCTATAAATATTGTGTGTCAGGTTAAGCACAGTCTTGTATAATTCTTCAAAAAGGGGACGTTTCATATGTCGACCCTTAGCCGAGGATACCTCACTGGAATCTTCTGATTTTTTCCTTGTAGTTTGTGTAATTAGTGTAGATTTTGTTTATTGCTAGCGCGTAATTATAGAGAGAATTTCCTTTGTAGTTGTAGTTTTTCATTGTTGTACAGTAAAACAGTTGTGGCATGCATGTAGATTTGCAGCAAGTATTTCGCAGCTGCGCTTGCAATTAACTAGATATTATTTTCAGTGCTATGTTAATGTGTTTTCTTATTTTTGCTCTTCAAATTGTGTTTTTCTGTGTTGTCGTGTGAAATACTGTGACAATAATGGCGTGTGAAAAACGTAACACTAGGCTCCAAAGCAAACTGAGAAATAATAGTGACGACGAGCGTAGCTTGCCAGCACCACTGTGTAATGAATTAACAGATGTTCAAAGTAATAATATGGTAGCTGTGCATAGGGAAATGGAGCGGGCTGCAAACAATGGTGTAGACAGCGAAACAATTAGAGAACAGGGAAGCATTATCGATCGATCGGTTGGCGACAGCTCGCCTCAGGAATCCGAAACGACAGGAAACAATCTCGCAAATGCTGTGAATTCAGGATTTGGGTCCTCACCGTTTTCTCAAATGAGTCAAGACACATTTTCTGCTTGTCAAAATGTGAATGTTTCCGGTGCAAATTCACTGCCGAAAAGCACTGAGGAACATGTTCCAGACACCAGTGCATTGTTATTACAATTAATACAACAAATGGGACAAACACAACAAAAGCTTCAAAAGTTAGACACAACGCTCGAACAAAATCAGAAACAAATGGGACAAAATCTTCAAAAATTAGACACAATCGAACAAAATCAGAAACAAATGGAACAAAATCAGAAACAAATGGAACAAAATCAGAGTCAAACACAGCAACAGCTTCAAAAGTTAGACTCATTGGAGCAAACTCTTGAACAAACACGTGAGGATTTAACTAATGAGTTACATCACATTCAATCGAAATGTCAAAAAGTCTGTAACGACGTAAAAACACAAATTTGTGAGCATTTCCAACCTATTTTTTCGCGGCATGAAAATGCACTACAGAATCACGAAGTAGCCATAAAAGAACTGCAAACTACTGTTCATGAAAATCATGAGACCTTGCAAGCTAAATTTGACTCAGTTGCATCTACCGATTCGGTTACGCAACTTGCAAAAACCCAGGAAAACTTAAAAGACACAGTAGAAAGACACATGGAGGAAATTAGTACATTATCAGAGAAAGTAGTTGAACTTTCGGATCAGCTAAATAATTTATCTACGAAGGTAGATGATAATCTGAATGACACAAAACCGGTAGTCTTTAATGACACAGAAGAGTGCGAACAAATTAGGAAATTCAAACAAAATCAGAATCAAATTAATACGCAACACCAAAGAGAAATCCGCGAAGTAAAAGATCAGCTGACACAGGTAGTACAAGAATTACGTATTTCGGAGGACACTCGCGCCCCAATACGGGAAGAGGGACTTAGCAATATGGAACAGCCACAAAATAATAACACAGGACACTTCGGAAATTATGACAGAAATTGGCAAGGCACACCGAATTTTGAGATGGAACCGCCGAAACGACGTAATAATGACCGATATGCGACTCGCCGACATGATGACTTTGACTATAAGCTGTTCATTACTACACGTAAATTCAAAACGTTTAAAAATTCTGCCAACGACATTCATCCACAAGCGTGGCTCCATCAATTCTCTCATTGTTTTCCTCCCAACTGGTCGTTAGAACACAGATTAGAATTTATGTGTGGCTATTTAGAGAATGAACCAGCTGTAAGAATGCGTTCGGTCATTCACGATTGTCATAGTGAAGGAGAATTTTACCATGCCTTCCTCTCAGCATATTGGTCTCAAGCCACACAAGACCGAGTAAAACATGGCATCATAATGATGAAACATTTCGAACAATCTGAATTCTCCAGTCTTGTGAAATATTTTGAAGACATGTTGCACAAGAATCAGTACCTGTCAAACCCATACAGCCCCTTAGAACTCATCCGAATTTGCTTAATCAAATTACCTGAACATTTACGGCATATTATTTTAGCTGGACGTTGCAAAGACGACATTGAAGCTTTTCAGGGACTGTTACAAGAACTGGAAATTGACACTGACAATCGCGAAACGCGAGAACAGGAACACAACAATTACAGGTCACATACGTCACAATTCCGTGACGACAGAAACAATAACTGGACGCGACAAGGCTATTCTCACAACACAAATCGTGACCAAAACAGACACCACCCATATGACAACCACTGGCAGAGTAATAATTACAGGGAAAGATCACCTCTCCGCGGTAATGAATATGACAGAGACAATCATAGAAACAGACAATTTGGCAACCAGAACTATTATTATCACGGGAGGCAGAATAACTTCAGACGCAACAGTTCGGCGCACAGTTACGATTCAGGGAGAAATTCTCCACCACGTGACGGACAAGGAAGAAATTACGGAACCTACCGACATGACGACAGACGATATATTCGTAACGACAGACCTGAATTGCATCAGAACTGGCGGGATTTAAACACGGCAGGGCCCTCTCGGCAAGGCGAATTTGTAGAAGTTCGGTCTCCTAATCCGAATAACGACGCGCGCCAGCAAAGAAACAGACAATGACTCGCACAGCAGGCAGCCGCGTGCGCCCGCTGGCTCCGAGAAAAATAACACAGACGCTAACCTTGAGAAAAATTCCAGTATTCTTTAACGACGTATACCGCATGTTAATTGCATTGTTCAAACTCTGAGTATTATGAAGAGCAAAGGTTTACACCACATTTCACACGTAAAACCGTTTATTGAGAGATAATGTGCTTTTTTAACTTGAGATTTTAATGAAACATTTTGGTTTATTTGAAAATACATTCTGAAATCAAAGTGCTTTCTGAGAGATACCAGATGACACAGAGGTTAGTTTATGTGACAGCTACACGATGTTATCACGACGCTACTAATGAGTGACAATTTACAATGTTGCTTTTGCAGTGTTTCTGTTTTATATCTGCACAGTTTTTCTGAATTCTTCTGGAAAGTAAAACATGTTTTAGTAGTAACTTTTGTGGTATAGCAACAATAAGACAGCCTTTTTCGTAGCACAACAATACGTTACAATACAGTACTTTCTTCATCACAACAATAAGCGTAATAACTAAGATATCTATACGCAAAGCATTTCACTTTTGTTTATCATGAGGTAAGTACATTGACTTCTGGAGAACTTAGCTTTCGGAGGACGATAACTACGAGACTTCCACAGAGACTATCTTACAACATGACGCACAGTTTAGCGCTACAGGACACGTATTTGAGTGATTAATTTTGTACTTAAAACATTTATTTTTTAAGATTTTTAAATTGCAAAGAAAGTTTTCCGTCATACATTTCATTCCATTGCTGTAATTTGTAACACCTGAGGGTATAATTACATTTATCCTCAGGGGGGTACACGCTTACTTTGTGTACCATGTGTTTGGCACGCACAAGGAGCCCTAGCTAATATGGTATTTGCTTATACAACTTTACACATCGGTACCATATTTCTCTAACACAGAATTACACAGCTATCTGATTATTTGACAGAGAAACAAACATTTTTTTTTACTGCATTAGTGACAGATGTTTACGTAATTACACAGTTGAATAACTTCACACGTATGAAATTGTATTTTGTCTGTACTTTGTGAACTGTTCATATTTTTTTTTGGACCCATTGTGATACTATGAGAGCTTTGAATGATATATTTGGTAAGGGAGCATGATTTTAAAGTACGTTTGAGGTAGATGACACTATTGAAATGAGCAGAGAATTTTTTTTAGGATTTGAAATTATTGCAGAAAGCTACGACGTTTTTGAGATTTGACTGAGGTTTTATGATGTTATTATTACGACGACGATGTGTATTATGCTGCTGAGGTATGTTTATGGTCAAGAAGCTGATGCTATATGAGGAATTTGATTATGTGTCGACGATATATATATGTGTAATAAGGTAAGGAGTAATGAATAGTGATTTAGGGACTCTGCTTTGTGGAAAAGGATGTTGGAAACCAAGAATCGTATTTTAGAATTATGAAATGTGTGTAAATGCGTGAATGTATCACAATGCCGACGAAAATTTATTTTGGACGCTGTTATATTTATAGGATTTTGTTTCTACAGATTTGTAATCCAAATTCTTGACCTGTGAAATATTTTTATTTAAGACTGCCATTGTAGCGGAAACTGCTGTCGTAAATATTTCCGTACGAAAGTTAAGTGACCACCTGCACGTAATACGTCGTGGGCACACAGCTGTGTCAGACACCTGGGCGACAGCCGCCCGAACAAAAAAAAACCATTAGCCTTCCAGCGGCACAGGTAGAAGAAAAAAGAGGCCATTATAATCGCTATTGACGTTCCTTTGTAGAAAGCATCGCAACATTTCACGGCTATTGTCGTGCTAATTGAGAGAAATGCCATATGGCTAGTGAATGACGTTTCACGCCTTGCTTTGCCCATTTTGTTTAATATCTAGTTTCTAGCTGCACTGCAGCACTGGTTAAAATAGAATTTTATAGATGTACTAATATAAATATTTTCTGTCTGCAGATCTATTAAATAATAATTTTGTAATCCACATTCTTCGAAAAAGGAGCTCTTGGAATGGAAAGAACAATAAGAAGGGACTAATACCAGGAACTGCATACATAATTTTCTTTTCAACTACTGAGTAATTTTTTGTAGAATTAGTTTTTGTGGTGCACCACTTTAATTACTTAAACATTAAGATGTGATTATACATTTCCCTTATCTGCATTGTTATCTTTAGTCTACTATTTTTTCTGCTTGAGCTATGTCATATTTAGGTATAAGTTGCTGCTGTTTGCCAGGCATAGTGTTATTGAATTTGATTTTGTATTATTCTGTTAAGCCAGTTTTACTAATGATTTATTTTTATATTTTTATTGTTTGCTGCACATTGCCTTAGATTAGTTGTAATATTACAATTGCTTTGCTAATTTCTTAATACTGCTTGCTTCGCAAATCTGCGTTTTTTTTTCATTGCTGTTTATATTAATTGTTTTATGTGATGCTGCATTGCCTCGTCCCTTGGTATATATATCTGAGCTCAGTAGATTTAAGTTAGCTTAAGAGGGGGTAGACTATATAAGAAACTAACTATGATGAATTGGAAGAAATACATTGAAAATCTATAAGAAAATGGTTTGGCCAAAACAGTATTTTGAAATAGGATATGAACCAAAAAAAAGTAGGGTTTAGGGACAACAGGTTTAGGTAGGATTTTCTTGGAAATAAATGATGAAGTAAGATAATGGAAAATAAATAATGAGGTAAGAAATATGTGAACATATATATATATACAGAAAGCATGCTTGAATAGGATTTTTTTGGTGGAAACAAATGTGGAAATAAGACGAAAGATCTATGGAATGAAGTTTTGGGTTGGACTGCAGTACCAAAAGTTACACTGAAAACGAACCCTGTCCTTTCCATTGTGTTATCCCACTATGTGTTTGTGTACCCTTGTGTATTTCTTTTCTTCCTGTCTCTGTGTAGTTTCATAGAATTTTTCTTCTTCTAATACTAAGCTACATGAACTATGATGAGGAATACTGTTATCCTCAAATATAATTTGCATTGATAATATGTTATTTACTTTGTAAACATGTTTAAACAGTATTTGTTCTGTTTTGTTTTAATGCTCATGTGGAAGTTGATATTCCAAAAGTTATTCTGATCTTTATGTATGTACTTATGTCATTATTTTTGTAACACTGATGTATATGTTTATTTCTATTCTTTTGTAAAGACCCTATTACTACGAATGTTATCTCTACTATTATGTTTTTAATGATGTATTTTGTACCTTTGTAATTGTATTCTTATGTTATAAAATTGTAATTGACACCAGGTCATCAAATTAAGTAACTTGTAAGTTACATTTCACTGCACACGTTTCTATTGGTCATAGTATATGGACAATATGTGAGGAGTAGGGACTGTTAGTGTTTGCACGTGTGTTAATAATTCAGCAAGGGACTGGATAACAGCATTGCTTGTTCTAAGGACAATTCCAACAACTTTGTGAGTGCACAAGTGGTGGTTATGGACTTGTTATATTATCCGCAAGACTCTTCAATGGTGATTGTGTACCTGCACAGTCACAACAGATGGCTGCTGGCCATCTCTACAAGGACTACAGTGGGTCTGCGCCTCTGGTGGCCCACCAGTACCATTATCTCTACAAGGACTGCAGTGGGTCTGCACCTTTGATGACTCACCAATACCATTATTTCTACAAGGACTGCAGTGGGTCTGCACCTCTGGTGGCCCACCAATACCGTAATCTCTACCAGGACTACAGTGGGTCTGCTCTGTGATGACCTACCCACCAATACTCTTCAAAACTTCGACTGACTCTGCTGTGGGTTTGCTCTCTTGTGGCCTATTACCTGTCAGCATGTCGAGAGTCAGCACTGTCTTTCCGTTGGAAGGACAACGATACTTCTTCAAGACTGCATGGAAATCCACTACTTCCGTGTGCATTTTCTTTTACTGCTCAGACTTTGAGAAAAACACTGCAATGTGATGAATGATCAGAACTGTCTTTATGGACTGTGAGAAAATTTTAGCTTTTGACCAACATTGTATCAATAAGTGTGTGCATTTGATTTCTTTGTTATTGTAATTGTGAAAAAAAATTTTAACAAATATGTATTGGCCAGTGCCCAACAAAATTTGTAAAATTTTTTGTGGGGAGCATGGGGGCTATGTAAGTAGGCTGTTTAGGTTTTTTTATTGATAACGCCACCTCAGTATGAAAATCACCGGCTGTGCCGTGTGCAGTCTGTGGCTGCTTTGCATTGTTGTAATACTCAACCATTGTAGTGTTAGGCAGCTGGCTGTGAACAGCGCGTAGCGCTGGGCAGTTGGAGGTGAGCCGCCAGCAGTGGTGGATGTGGGGAGAGAGATGGCGGAGTTTTGTAATTTGTCATGATATCAAGGTAAATACATTGTTTGTTCTCTATTAATATCTTTCATTTGCTAACTATCCCTATCAGTAGTTAGTGCCTTTCATAGTTTGAATCTTTTATTTAGCTGGCAGTAGTGGCGCTTGCTGTATTGCAGTAGTGGGAGTAACCAAGATTTTTGTGAGGTAAGTGATTTCTGAAAAGTACAGGTTAATGTTAGTCAGGGCCATTCTCTTGTAGAGAATTTTGAAAGTCAGATTGCGTTGCGTTAACAAAATATTGTGTGTGGAAAGTCAGATTGCGTTGCGCTATAAATATTGTGTGTCAGGTTAAGCACAGTCTTGTATAATTTTTCAAAGGGGACGTTTCAATTATTAAACCTACTCCTGCATTACCCCTATTTGATTTTGTATTTATAACACTGTAATCACCTGACCAAAAGTCTTGTTCCTCCTGCCACCGAACTTCACTAATTCCCACTATATCTAACTTTAACCTATCCATTTCCCTTTTTAAATTTTCTAACCTACCTGCCCGATTAAGGGATCTGACATTCCACGCTCCGATCCGTAGAATGCCAGTTTTCTTTCTCCTGGTGTTAGGCGCTCAATATCGGAGGCTGACCATACAGAAACTGTATAAAACCTCAACATCAAATTTTTAACTAGGATTATAAACCTTTTTTCAAACATCCTCATAACGAGTAACGGGTAAGGAAGCAAGAGCAGCAATAAGCAACAAAAACGTACGAGGTCGTGCTGAAAATTAAGGACTCCGAATGTCGATGTTATCATCTTACATCTACGTTCTACATGTCTACATATTTGCAACACTGTGTCGATAGAGGGCTCCAAATTGTAGCGTGTAACATGGCAGTGTGTAACGTTACTGTGTGGATGCGGGAGAAACAGCTTGGTATAATAGAGTTTTGGATTCGAAGAGTTCGTCCGCACATGGGACACCCCTCCAACAGCATGACAATGCCAGAACACACACGAGCGCTGCGGTAGCTGCAACAGTCCACCGACTTGGGTTCACTGTCATTGAGCATCCTCCATGCAGTCTCGACTTGGCCACATCCGACTTTCATCTGTTTCCAAAACTTCAAGAACACCTTCGAGGAGTTCACTTTGGCAACGATGAAGCGGCGCAGGCAGAGGCGAGGTTGTGGGTCCATCAACAGTGTCAAAGAATCTATCACGACGGTATCAAATGGTTCAAATGGCTCAGCGCAATGGTACTTAACTGCTGCGGTCATCAGTCCCATAGAACTTAGAACTACTTAAACCTAGCCAACCTAAGGACACCACACACATCCATGCCCGAGGCAGAATTCGAACCTGCGACGTAGCGGTCGCGCGGTTCCAGACTGTAGCGCCTAGAACCGCTCGGCCACTCCGGCCGGCTGACGGTATCCTTAAACTTGTCTCTCCTTGGGGGAAATGCGTTAGTCGATAGGTTGACTATGTTGCAAAATAAATAAGTAGACGTGAGGAATAAAGATGTACAATGTTGACAACGTTTATTTTATTTAAAAAAGCCTTAAGACGTTTCATATAAAAGATTCGGAGGCATTACTTTTCAGCACGCCCTCGTAATTCAATGCCATAATTTGGTTATTTAATATAAAACTTTCAACGTATGTGAAAGACGAAGCATCGAAAGTAAACTAACAAACGAGTATCCACAATAGCGCTGAACTACATATAGCTCTTACTTTATTTACCCAAAGACTGACATTTATTCGCAACAAAATACATGACTTTATGCAATGAATTAAGTTACAGACACAACCGGAGTGGTATTGTTGGTACAAACTTCACTGAACCTATTTGGTATACAACGCATTGCAGAGCTGATTCTGAGTTGTTGTTGGTATGAACTTCATTGGAACAATGTGGTGTGCAACACTTTGCAGAGCTGATATTGAGTTTACCCTGACGTCTGCACAACTGTACGGACGCTTCTAATGGAACTGCTGCTGCGAAAACTGAGCCTTTTCTTCTAAATCTAAAAGTATTAGAAAATGATATACGTTATACACTTATTCAGGAACAGTTACCCGGTTTGGTAGAGATTCCAGTAGGAGATAGGCAAGCCAGAGGATTGTTTCACTGGCGAGCGAATGTAACAGAAGTTTTTAAACTCGTTTATGGGCATCTAGGTTTTGTGCAAGATATAATTCTACGCCTACTGTTTATTCTTCCAGCTCTGGAGACATCATCAGAAGCTGTAACGACTCGGAAATCAGTTACATTATCAGACAAACTAAGCAAGAGAATTGTTTACATCTATCCACGCAACGGCAGTTCATGACGTCATGAGACCACTTCGAAATTTCGCGGCATGCGCCGACGTGTGTTATGGAGCCTGTAGTCGGAAAGAGTTGTCGCTCTTTGTTTCATTTATTACAGGTTAGTACAAAAAACTTCTAAAACAATGAACGAACTTTCATGCCACAAGAAACAATGATTTTACAAACCCACAACCCGACGTGAGTTCGGGACTGTAACACGATGACAGTTTTTAAGGAAAAAAAAGAGATTTCGAAAACCATAAAATTTTGAAACCCTCCTTCAAATCAAATATACACTGCGTCAGTTAATGGCTCTGCAAAGTTACTCAACAGTTACTTTAGTTAAAAAGGCAGGACATGCTCTAGTAATAACCATCGAATAGCTAACAATTAGTGAACAGTGGCTGTGGTAAGCTAAGGGGCCTATGAGTGCAAATTTAAGGTCATTAAAGAAAGAGTATTTTCGATAAATTCGACCAATTTCAGATTACTCAATAAAATGGAAATCACACAAAGCTTTAAAAGAAACTTGACTCACATATGAAAATAAAACACCTTTCTTTCATTTTTTAAAGAAAAGAAAAAAAAACAAAGCAGGTAGCACTTTGACGTATCAAATTAACAAAAACCCAATAAAGTTCAGTGCTCTTTGGCGCAGGGCGAAACACGCTAGGGCGAAACACGCTAAACAATTAAGGCACAGTCAATGAACAAAGTTTTACAGACTTGCAGATTCTCGCCCATATAATGCCGAAGCAAAGCTAAGTTCTATTTAACCACATAGAACAACTTTCCATCAGTGCACAACGCCTTCCCAGTATAACAGCAACTAAAGACGCTTAGCATTGATTTTATTCCACTTCTAGCGAGCCACCAAATCCCGTCGCCCAGTACGGTTACAAAGGCAAATTACACCCGCTGCAACGACGAACTTCCTTCACTCCGAATGCCGTATCTCCGTGCAAGCTATACTTTCCTTTTAATTTATTGGCTTCCAGGACGTGCCAATACAGCCGTCTCAACAGTGTAATGTCAGTTCTGAAGATACGAACGAAAGGATAATGCAACATATAGTCCTCGAACTGAGAAAATCTCCTACTCAGTCAGGAATCGAACCCGGGCCCATTCGGTTAGCAATGCGCAGTGCTAACCGCTAAGGCGAACTTGTAAACCAGTACACGACGGCTTAATAACATTTCACCAAATTGTTCGGCTTCCAGTGCTCTGTGTTACAATTTTTAAAGTGTACTTCGGCCCCACAGCAACCTCGTGCCTGCCATAAACTCAGCTTGCCGGCCGAAGTGGCCGTGCGGTTAAAGGCGCTGCAGTCTGGAACCGCAAGACCGCTACGGTCGCAGGTTCGAATCCTGCCTCGGGCATGGATGTTTGTGATGTCCTTAGGTTAGTTAGGTTTAACTAGTTCTAAGTTCTAGGGGACTAATGACCTCAGCAGTTGAGTCCCATAGTGCTCAGAGCCATTTGAACCATTTTTGAAACTCAGCTTCGACGGAGCACTGAAATCCACTCGGTGCTAAAACAGCACTTCACTTGCCCGTCCACGTCGCTCTAGAACGGTCCGCCCTGCACGCTCGTCACCTCTGGACGGTCTCATTTCTTCTTTTGTGTCAAAGTGGTCTCTGTGCTTAGTATCTATTGTCTCTCTGTACACCTTGGCATAGTAATGATTAGACCGTGCCAAAACCACAGTGGAAAAGGATTTGGTGTTTCAGCTGGTTCCAGTGCATATTCTGCTACTACTGATTCGTCTTGCCCAGATGAAAATTGCTCTTGTATTCCTTAAAGAGGGTGTTAATGCTTTTCTTTGCAGTTCCTAGGGCACTTGACGACAAGTTTATGAGATTTTAAAATATTCCTTACATGACAACCGGCTCCAAATTCTCGCCCACCATTCTTGTTGGCTTAAACACTCGCGTTTTGTGAGTACTCTGCTGATTCAGTCTGTGACGGTTTTAACTGATGGAGTGAAACCTATCCTTGTAATCGATTATTTTTCACTAGAAACATTAGACTTTTATTGCGTACAACTATATTTATCTCATTGTCTGAGTAGCGGTTTCTTCTGAGGACAGTTCTTAAATGACAGAGCTCGTCCTCCAAGTGCTGTGTTTTACAGCTTCTTTTAGCCATTTCCACAAATGTTTTGATACCTATTCTTTTTTTCATGGGATGTTGACTGGAAGGGATCCGGCCGCGGTTTCTGAGCGGTTCTAGGCGCTTCATTCCGGAACCGCGCGACTGCTAAGGTCGCAGGTTCGAATCCTGCCTCGGGCATGGATGTGTGTGATGTCCTTAGGTTAGTTAGGTTTAAGTAGTTCTAAGTTCTAGGGGACTGATGACCTCAGATGTTAAGTTCCATGGTGCTCAAAGCCATTTTTGACTGGAAGGATGTTGACTGTGAAAGTACTTACTCGTATGAGTGCGCATTCTGTAAACTTTATGTGCTAAAATTTCGTTGATTTTGTAAGTACCTAAGCAATCAGAAATGAGATTAGAAATTTGTCTTTTTCCATAGTGAGTTTTATATTATAATTTACAGTGTTCAGAAAATGTAGAAATTCTGAGAATGAGCCGGCCGCGGTGGTCTAGCGGTTCTGGCGCTGCAGTCCGGAACCGCAGGACTGCTACGGTCGCAGGTTCGAATCCTGCCTCGGGCATGGGTGTGTGTGATGTCCTTAGGTTAGTTAGGTTTAAGTAGTTCTAAGTTCTAGGGGACTTATGACCTAAGATGTTGAGTCCCATAGTGCTCAGAGCCATTTGAACCATTTTTCTGAGAATGTTTTTTCTCCACGAGGCGAAACAACGAAAGCATTATCCACGTACCGAAACCCACATTAGTGCTCCTTCTTCACCATGTGAAGGGTTGCTTCTATAAGTTTTACCGCATAAAGATTCGCTACAAATCTGCTGAATGGGCTCCCCGAAGTCACACCATCAGTTTTGTTGCCCCAGGCAGAAAAAAGTAGTTGTAAAACCATTTTCAATTAGTCGGCAGGGATGGTACAGAAACCAGTATTATACGATGAAGAAACAAACAGTCTTGGCTGGCAAGGTTGTAATTATTTTTTATTTACTATCGACGTTGGTGCGTCTTGCTGAAAGAATCTGTGAACCTCAGTACTTGGAGGACGAGATCCATCATTTAAGAACCACCTTCCATTCGTAAAAACTTCTACAGTCTTCTGCTCTATCCTCTTCTACCAGAGCGAGACTTGCTGAAGTGAGACATACAATTCGAAATAACAAGATTTTATTGCAGGAACTAAGCTAAATACAACCTCTGAGAATAATTTACTTATATGGATATGATGTCTGTTCTTTCGGACATGTCTGAAAGAACATACATCATTGATGACCCGCAACCGTCGAGAACGAAATTAGAATTATATATTAATACCTTCAGCTGCTGACGGGCGTTGATATATATCAACAGGGACAGGTGAAAATGCGTACCCCGATTGGGACTCGAACCCGGGATCTCCTGCTTACATGGCAGACGCTTTATCCATCTGAGCCACCGAGGGCACATAGGATAGTGCGACTGCAGGGACTATCTCGCACACGCCTCCTGCGAGACCCACTGTCGTGTGCGTACTGTAAGACCTTCGGTACACACACCATCAGATTATTTGACTTGTCGCTCTAACGAAGTAGGCGAGTGCCAGCAATATGTCTCGTGGTCTTATCGTGGCGTGTTTATCTTCTGCCGTTAGGTCAGACGATGGAAATGCCACTTGCACGCTTAGAGATTGCCGGTGACCAACTTTAAACAGAACTTGATTAATTTTCACACATATTTATTAAAATAATAACAAGCATAAAAATTACTTAAGTTGGTTCTGGATGCTATTTACAATTGACAATCTGAAGCTCCTTTGGTATTGGTACGTTAATCTTATTCTCACATATATCTCTGATACTTGTCAAAAGTGTGTATACATTTATCTTCATGACTATGTACAGGAATATGGTAATCTTATTAGGCGCAGACTGAAAGTTGACTATAGACTGGTACAGACAAATGTAGAACTCGTACAGACTGGTACAGACTAATGCACACTGATGCAGACTAATGCAGACTAATGCAGACTGACTAATCGGAGGTCTGTAGACTCGTTATAATACCTCGCGCGTTCATGTATCACTGCGCGAGTGTGATCCCTAAGGAGAAAAGGTTCTACGTTAGCGGCAATCTCATTGGCTGCGTTACCTATTAATACGCGGATCGGCGGAAGCAGAATTTGGTCCGTCTCTATGGCAGCGCCATCTCATAGTGCGGAGACGGACGAGCGCTGCGCCTGCGCTGTTGTGCTTAGAGGGCGCGCTCTAGTGGGAAAGTTGCGTAGGCGTTGACTACGCGGAACTATGTACACAACACCCACATTCCCACCTTATACGTCCACACACTATATTCGTAGTTTCCCTACCCAAAACACTCATTACTCGTGGAAGACATTCTTGCCAAGTCCCGTAAGAGTTCGGGTAATAACTGTGCATCAGCACGTAAGAAGAACGTGATGGCTGGTAGCGCCATAACTATGGATATGGTGTCTGTTCTTTCGGACATGTCCGAAGATTAACACCGACACAGTCCCACGAGGCCGGTAAGTCGTATCGCAGTCCCCTGATGAGCAGAAGGTGCTGTGGCCACACGGTCCTATGTGGCCGAGAGCTCGTAGGCAGTCTGTTGGTAAGGACATGGTCCCACAAGCCGATGAGCACGTGGGCAGTCACAACAAATACTGCGAAGCGGTGCCCTCGGAACGGCTAGTGGATGTTCAGCGTTGCCCGTGGGCGGGCCTCCAAGTGTCAGCAGCAAGCGGCCGCGTCCGTAGCGGAGGCTTGAGGCGGCTGTCGGTTGTTCCGAGCTGGGGACACAAATGGCTCTCCGTGGGCGGGGCGCCGACTGAAGTACACCTCTGCGAAAGGATATATGCGTGGTATCACGTGCGCATGTTACCGTACGGACGTAAATAAATGCAGCGCTGTGCGCTGCTGCTTCCACGGCATGTAGTGGCAAGCCTAGTGTCCCAAGACGCTGTGGCGACGGCTGGTGGCTTGACTGCATACAGTACCTTGCCGCTTCTGATTACAAATAACCTCCTAGATGAGGCCGAAGCCATACCTGGCCTTCAAAACATACACGTAAATGTGATGGCCGGAGTATGCAGGGGGCAGACCTACACATTAAAAAGTCGCATCAGAAGAGTATTCAGAATACAGGGAATCGATTAAGTGTTTCACCAAAAAAAAAAAAGTATGCCCGATTTTAGAATACGGCAAAGCACTTACGCCTGGCGCTTTCCGTGGAAGGAGCGTAGAAAATCCCTTTCATTTGCTGTGAAGTGCACATAGGAACATCAAAAAGAAGCATTAACACCCGCCTTAAGGAACACAAGAGAGATTGTCGCCTGAGCAAGACGGATAAATCGGTAGCAGACGGCAGCGGTGGCCGAGCGGTTCTAGGCGCTTCAGTCCGGAACCGCGCGACTGCTACGGTCGCAGGTTCGAATCCTGCCTCGGGCATGGGTGTGTGTGATGTCCTTAGGTTAGTTAGGTTTAAGTTACAGGGGACTGATGACCTACGATGTTAAGTCCCATAGTGCTCTGAGCCATAAATCGGTAGTAACAGATCATGCACTAAGACCGGGGAACCACAAAATTCGTTTCTCTGACACTGTGTAAGAGGTCCATGACTAAGGAATTTATTACTAGCGCAGCCGAGCAGATGTGATCTCGATGGATTGCTCACGCGCTGCCTGCGATATGTAAGCTATAAGAGAATCTCAGACCAGAGAGCAGTGCCGGTAGCAGTAGTAGTTGTAGCTCCGGCAGTAGCAGTAAGTAGTAGCTAGAAGTCGGGTGTATGGAGTTGGCGGGGCTGGTTGTGGGGAGCAATGGCGGTGCCTGAGCGATGTAGTATAAGGCAAAAGCAGCCGCGCGGATATGTATTTTGTTACAACTACAGGGTTATTACAAATGGTTGAAGCGATTTCACAGCTCTACAATAACTTTATTATTTGAGATATTTTCACAATGCTTTGCACACATATACAAAAACTCAAAAAGTTTTTTTAGGCATTCACAAATGTTCGGTATGTGCCCCTTTAGTGATTCGGCAGACATCAAGCCGATAATCAAGTTCCTCCCACACTCGGCGCAGCATGTCCCCATCAATGAGTTCGAAAGCATCGTTGATGCGAGCTCGCAGTTCTGGCACATTTCTTGGTAGAGGAGGTTTAAACACTGAATCTTTCACATAACCCCACAGAAAGAAATCGCATGGAGTTAAGTTGGGAGAGCGTGGAGGCCATGACATGAATTGCTGATCATGATCTCCACCACGACCGATCCATCGGTTTTCCTATCTCCTGTTTAAGAAATGCCGAACATCATGATGGAAGTGCGGTGGAGCACCATCCTGTTGAAAGATGAAGTCGGCGCTGTCGGTCTCCAGTTGTGCCATGAGCCAATTTTCCAGCATGTCCAGATACACGTGTCCTGTAACGTTTTTTTCGCAGAAGAAAAAGGGGCCGTAAACTTTAAACCGTGAGATTGCACAAAACACGTTAACTTTCGGTGAATTGCGAATTTGCTGCACGAATGCGTGAGGATTCTCTACCGCCCAGTTTCGCACATTGTGTCTGTTCACTTCACCATTAAGAAAAAAATGTTGCTTCATCACTGAAAACAAATTTCGCACTGAACGCATCCTCTTCCATGAGCTGTTGCAACCGCGCCGAAAATTCAAAGCGTTTGACTTTGTCATCGTAAACGGTAAGGCTTCTTCTTTAGCCTTTTCCGTAAGATTTTCCAAACCGTCGGCTGTGGTACGTTTAGCTCCCTGCTTGCTTTATTCGTCGACTTCCGCGGGCTACGCGTGAAACTTGCCCGCACGCGTTCAACCGTTTCTTCGCTCACTGCAGGCCGACCCGTTGATTTGACCTTACAGCGGCATCCAGAAGCTTTAAACTGCGCATACCATCGCCGAATGGAGTTAGCAGTTGGCGGATCTTTGTTGAACTTCGTCCTGAAGTGTCGTTGCACTGTTATGACTGACTGATGTGAGTGCATTTCAAGCACGACATACGCTTTCTCGGCTCCTGTCGCCATTTTGTCTCACTGCGCTCTCGAGCGCTCTGGCGGCAGTAACCTGAAGTGCGGCTTCAGCCGAACAAAACTTTATGAGTTTTTATACGTATCTGTAGTGTGTCGTGACCATATGTCAATGAATGGAGCTACAGTGAATTTATGAAATCGCTTCAATCATTTGTAATAGCCCTGTATATTTGTGCTATTGTTACATCAAGTCCCATGTAAATGTTTTTTTTTGTAATTTTACAAGAAAGGTTATTATTAAAAGATTTAAAAAAAACATTTACATGGGACTTGATATAACAATAGTACAAATTTAGTTGTAACAAACTACATATGCGCACGGCTGCTTTTACCTTATACTACATCGCTCAGGTACCGCCATCGCTACTCACGACCGGCCCGGCCAGCTCCATACACCCGACTTCTAGCTGCTACTTACTCCTACTGCCGGAGCTACACTACTACTGCTGCCGGCACTGCTCTCTGGCCTGCGATTCTCTTATAGCTTACATATCGCAGGCAGCGCGTGAGCAATCCATCGAGATCACATTTACTCGAGTGCGCTAGCAATAAATCCCTTAGTCATGGACCTTTTACAGCTGTTTTAACAAGATCTAATTATTACTACGGAATGCTGGTAGAAACTCCATAGAAATGCAGAAGTGCCAATCAACTGGAGAAGAAAAGAAAAGGGACAGAAATTAGACACGTTGTGACTCCAAGTGCTAAATAAAAAATGATATAAAACAGAAAACAGCACCGGTTCTTCCTCACTACAAGCTGCATGACATACGACGGCGCGACTCCGAGACCTTAGGCAGCTGTGTGATGACGTCACGACCCGACAATTGCTGGGATACATATAAAAAGATCGACTTGATTTTTTCTGTAAGGCCACTGATGATGTCTCCAGCATTGGAAGACGAAAATTCAGGCAGAGAATTATGCTCTATACCGCGCCCTGATACCCATAAAACAAAAAATCAGCAGTAACGTAAAAGCCAGCCGTTAAAGCCTGCATTATAAGAAGAAATTTTGATAAGCCACTTACGTATCCATCCTGCAGAAACCGTGCACATAAAACTACGCAAACCGCAACTCGCACACAAGTGCGTAGTCAGTCATTCTCTCCTGGTCTCATTTGTGCGTAGAATACCAACAGACTTAAATGTGTGGGACCATCCACCTCACAATGATACGCAGTGATCAATAAGACGATGGAAAATGAAAAAGCACGAGATACGGGTTTTTACCGACTTTTCACACAAAAAAACAGGGGAAAACACATTGAAGTTAACAGACAAATTAAAGTCACTAGGGACATACATTTCACTAATAGTGTACATTTTTATATGGATGTTCATACTTAGGTACTACTTTAAATTATGTTTCCGTTCCTGTTTTCTCTTACAACACCGTGTTAGGTATTGTTTCACTTACTGGAACTTTACTCTGTGTTGTAATTGTAATTGTAATATATTCATTCTGAATGTAAAATGATATGTAACTAGTTAAATATAGATTATCATAAGAAGAAGTTTGTAGGTAATATGATATGTAAGTAGTTAAATATAGATTATCATAAGAAAGAGTTTGGTATTACATTTAACTAATGCGTACCTTGGGTACATCCAGTATTTGTTATGTGCAATGTTGTATGACGAATAGCTGTTTTATTTGATGAAAAGCAAGAAAATGTTTGGAAAGATTGCATTCCGATCCACAAAGTGTTTAAAACAAAATTCCATGTCTTAGTGTAGTGTAGTGTAGTGTGTGTATGTGTGTGTGTGTGTGTGTGTGTGTGTGTGTGTGTGTGTGTGTGTGTGTGTTTGTGTTTGTGCGTGTGTGTGTGTCTGTGTGTGTGTACGTATTTTCATGGAAGCAAGGAAGGGTAGGGAATGGGGTGTGACAGAATACAAGAAGGGGAGACGACTCAATAATATGTACGAGTACATGCCCTCGGTCCTCTAAGAATATATTTGCTCTCTTGGAAAGAACGCGTGTTACGGATGACTAGTAATAACGTACACAATAATCCATACTAAAGATGCGGCTTGGCTAGCTCGAAAGTAGTAGTAGGATAATCATTGATCATAACATCTAAAATCGACAGTTATCTGTGTGTGAACCACCGTGAACACGAATGTGCAGAATGCAGCAAGTTGCCAACGTCACCAAAATAAGTATTTCTGATTTAGACAGACATTCATTTAAGAGAGGAAAAAGGGTTTCGTAGTGATTGTCATAAGTAGTTAAAATTTCGTTGTGCTCTGTAGCGCATCAACCAGAATCACGTTACGTGTGTCAGGTTTCTTACTCACCTGAATCTGACTATTATTTACATACTGTAATATGAAACCTCTCTCAAAGAAGGTAGTATTTCATAATCTCATAACTTTTCAGGAAGTAAATATAACTTATGGTAAATATAACTATTGTTATTTGGTACTATTTCTTTATACAGTTTATTATGTATGGTCAAGTAATATAGTATGTGTAATAGAAAGAAAAACGTGTAACGTGTATTTAGCATATTTTACAATATTTTGAAAGTTATCTTGATTTAAAGGGAGATTTCCACGTAAAAACGTTCAATATCCTATAAAATTACATTGTAAAATAACGTTCTACAATGCAAAAATAGTGGAAAATATATACACAATATATTATTTGACTTCTTGAAATAATATAATGTATTTATTTCATTAACGTCCAAGCTAAAAACCAGAAAGAGTTCTATGTGGGACAAGAAATAGCAGCAAAGAAAAAATGAAGCAGATAAAAAATAAATTGAAATACTCAGTCAGAAGTTCACTCTACCGTTATCACACCGAGGTATATACATATATTCAACAAGATCGTCATTATCCCAGTCGATAGAGGAAGAAGTTCGATGTACAACAAAGGATGCATCCATCATACTAACACCAAGTATTTTCCAACTTTCGAATTTACGTAGCTCCGACACAATGAAATCACAACTACATAATACAGGGTTTTGACAACGAATGACACTTGCAATGGCCGGCCGTTGTGGCCGAGTGATTCTAAGCGCTTCAGTCGGGAACCGCGCAACCGCTACGGTCTCAGGTTCGAATCCTGCCTCGGGCATGGATGTGTGTGATGTCCTTAGGTTAGTTAGGTTTAAGTAGTTCTAAGTTCTAAGGGACTGATGACCTCAGATCCCACAGTTCTCAGAGCCATTTCAATCATTTAAACACTTGCAATGTGATGAGGAAATTTCACAGGTATTGTAGAGGTATAGGGATGTTAACCTTAGGGTTGATCTTTCTTTTGCTTTTAGAAGAGGAGGATACAACCGAAGCTGACGGCATTATGAGTAATACGCAAGTACAGTGCATTTAGCTCCTCTGGATTAATATTTCACCACGTAACTGGTAATTTTAAAGTTTGGGTCAGACTTCATAATTACTTCAAGAACATTGACAGCAACAAAATCATTGTGGCTAATTTCATTTCTAATGAAAGATGAACTTAAGGGGCTCCGGAACGCCCTATACTTGCAATGTTAAAATAACGCTTATAAATTACATCTTTCCTCACAAAGTATTTGAGGTAGGAAGTTGAACTTTTTACAGATTATTTATTGGAATATGGGCTACAACTTAACACAGGGATTTTACAAAATTTTAGTTTAGTTATTAAAGATGATTTTTTTCAATTGTAATGAAAATTCACAACATTTTTTGCAATTTTTTATCTATATATTCAAAAATATACAGTTTTTTGGAAAAAGGCTGTGTTAAATATTCAGAAGGTACTGTGTAACATTTACTGAAAGTTTGAAACAAATATGTTTGGAAGATCCTTAGAAAACATGTAATTAGTATGAGAAAATAAAAGTTTTGGGAATCGAGCGACAAAGATTGGATTAACTTTTTAGTGCATTCCAGGTCCATAGGATGGATGATCTTCATCCTCTGCAAACTACTCCTCCAGCTTCCTCTTGTTCCTCCTCCTGTTTACTCTTGCTTGTATTTCTAGACTCTTTACAGCCCTGTCTGCAGCCCGAAGGCGTTCCTTGTCTAAAGCAAGCATCGCTCGTACCATGTTAGAACCTATCTTCATTCCCATATTTCTAAATACCTTTGGCTTTCCAACATTTCTCCTTTTCTTAAAAGCCTTCAGAGGATTTCTAATAACTTTACTTTTACTCATTATTATACTTCAACAAAACAGAGACTCAAGAAACAGAATTAATTACGAATATTTTCGAGATAACGACAGAGTAAATAAACATGAAACAATCGACAATCACACCAGCGATATATATTGAACCATCACAGGTTAGCCACAACACATACTTTATCTCACATCACTAAAATGTACCTGATGAGCACCGACGTTAATAATAACACCATTTGACAGCAGTTTAACAGCGCCACAGTGGGTCACGTCCATGTAGAACACATTTCAAAAAAAAATTTAAAAATAGTTGTAGTCTTCGGAATTGAATAAATTATATATTTATTAAAAGGTAATAGTCTGCAGATTCAGAAAACGCAAAAAAGTAAAAATTGAACTTTTCATGATTTTGAGCCTTTCCGGAGCCCCTTAAAGAAACTTGAGATTTCACATACTTCCATTTATAGGGAATAATGTAATCCATTTCCCTTTTTTCCAATTAATGAAAAGAAACTGTCCCAAGGCAGAAATCTATGCCCCAAAACAATGAACTTAGGCTCTACTGTTGTAAAACTGTTTTACAAAAGCTTCACTGGCCAGTTTATTTTCAAACCAAAGGCCATATCAAGTTAATTATTCTGATATACTGATGTTATTTTATAATAATATACAACGTTATTATATATATATATATATATATATATATATATATATATATATATATATATCAGTTTAGGTAGTGTTCTCAGGCACTTCTTTACCAGATGTAGAAATATAAGGTTTCCCACTGTTCCTCCTACTTTCCTTGACATTTGCTTCCAGTAAGACAGATCTGTTTTTCTTTTTATTCTTTTATTTTTTGGATACAGTATTTCTTGGAGTCAAACTTACATCAGCCACATCTGCCATTTTCATTTATGTACGATGTTATTCCACGTTGGTCAACTTTACACCTACAAGTAGCTAAACTTGCAAAGAGAAAAAAGACACATGTTGCTATGGTAGTGTGTACCATTTCATTACACTCAGAATTCAACTTTTCCAAAAACATGACATACAATTTTTTTTTGAGTGAGGCCACCACTTACCTTTTAATACAGCACCACAAATATTAAAATCTGTGATATGCTTTCCAAACCATATTAAATGAAATTCCGTGTTTCTTAATAGCCGTAGTGCATGAATTTGCCCACAACAGTGCAAACGTCACGCAGGCTGATTGTGGATGTCAGGGTGTGGGCCAAGGCTCGGCATGTCTCACCTTTGCGCCTTCCTTCCCGGAAGTACATGGTGCAGCGCAATATTCCATTTAGTATTGCGGTGTGGCATTTTTCGGTTGCCACAACTCTCTGCAATTCGGCAGGATCGTGACGTCAGCGCTGTTTACCCTTCACTGTTTGTTTCTGGTATGAAGGATGTTCAAAGGCCCAGTGGCTGTTTGTGCAAAAAGGTGCAGTTTGGCGATCAGTCGCCATAATCCTTTAAAAATCAATGGGAATGACGGAAGAGAGGAATGAGAGTTTTCAATATACGTTATGCAATTGCATATACGACGGGTACTGCAAATTCGTTATGAAACGATAGTGAAATACGTTGCAAAAGGAATATAAAGATTTAACTGACAGTGAAAGAGCAAAAAATTACAACTATCAATAGGGCGTTCGCTGTTCTATACATCAAGAAGCACTTCGTGCTAAATTTGCATGCATGCAGCGATGAAGAAATTGATGGTATGAGTAATAAAACTTATGAAGCTGCACGCGTTATTACACTGTTAGTTTCATCAGTTTTCGATGGAACTAAACGAAGAGTATGGAGGCTTCATGTATTGCTGCAAAGTATATCACTTAACAAGAATGCCTGGAACGATATTTTGATTTAAACTTCTATTGTTGAATTTGTGAGCGTAAAATGGTTGGAGGAACGTAAATTAGGACAGCGGGAATTGGTTGCAGACTGAGCGTTTTGAGTGAACGTGACTGAAAACTGCCATAAGTAAGCATTTCAAGGTGAGAAACAACTTTCTGATTTGATGGAGATATATTAAAAACTAAAATCGCGTTGTGGAAGGGGCACGTACTGGTAAACATAGTCCAGGTCCCTAAGCTCACCGCTGTTAAAGAACACATAAGGTTTGAAGAATTAGTTGTTGCCTTGAGAGAACTACCAGGACAGTTTCCTAAACGTTCTGAGGACATTGCCAATCTCACAGCTGTCTTCGAGCTGTATCTGAGAACTTTGCTGTTTCAGCTGAGAGCGCTCTTGTGAACCAATTAAGTCAGAATTACGTGGAAATCTCAGTGCGAAAATCTGTGAAATTGTCCGCTCTTGTCCGTATGTCTACAGTTTGTACCAGATGAAAACTATACTATGTCTTTAGCGGGCCAAAAATGATTTTATTATATAGAAAATGTCTTTTGTTTGTGATTTATTTTGTTCTGAAATATGAAATATAGAAGTTTTGTGCACACTTGAATCAAGCGCCTTAGCAGTTCCCCTCTCTTCAAACTCCCTGCGCTTTACGTGCTGTGGCGGTGGGGCAAATGTGCAGTTACGCTGTGTGCTATGCCTTTAGTCAAACTGCGCAGTAAAATTCTTTTTTCCTCCAATTCGAATCATCACGTCATAATTAGTTACCCAGTCTACCTATATAATCTTTTATATTCTTCCGCAGCACCACATTTCAAAGCGCTCTAATCCTTCTTGCCTTAACTTCCTTACGTCGACGTTTCACTTCCATAAGGGGCTGCACTTAGCAGATCTTGAGGGAAGAGTTCCTACCATTTAATTTTCTATTAGATGTTAACACATAAACCATTCTGAAAAATGCTTTTCATTCCAATGCCTGTATACATCTTCTCTTCTTCGGCCATTGTCAGTTTTTTGCTCCCCAAAAGCAAAATTCATCTACTACTTTCAGCGTCTCATTTCCTAATGTAGTTCCTTCAGCTTCGACAGATTAAAATCGACTACATTCCATTACTCTTGTTTTACATTTGTTAGTGTTCTTTTTGTAATCTCGTTTCAAGATAGTATCATTTTCATTCACCGCTCCCGAGCCGAATACTTGAACGCTCCTGGCTTAAAGTAATAATTTTGAAGCTGTAGGACATTCTGCATTATTCTTTCAGCTATAAAGTCACGAAAATGCGAAGCTGCATTATCTCACTGAAATAAACTGCGAGAAAACGTTCAAAAATTTGGGAATTCAAAACAGTATTTTATCGCAAAATATTTCCTCTGTTACGTGACTGGTTTCGCACTATGAGGTCCTCATCAGCTGTGTCTTTCTTCCTACACTAGTGAACAAAACATAAAAACTTCTAGCGAAGATTTTGATGCTGCAGTAGTCTTCATTCAGAAGACTGTTTTGACGCAGCCCTTCATGCTAGTGTATCCTCTGCCGGCCTCTCCATCACCCAATAACTACTGCAACCAACATCCACTTCAAGCTGCTTCCGCAGCACCACATTTCAAAGCGCTCTAATCCTTCTTGCCTTAACTTCCTTACGTCGACGTTTCACTTCCATAAGGGGCTGCACTTAGCAGATCTTGAGGGAAGAGTTCCTACCATTTAATTTTCTATTAGATGTTAACACATAAACCATTCTGAAAAATGCTTTTCATTCCAATGCCTGTATACATCTTCTCTTCTTCGGCCATTGTCAGTTTTTTGCTCCCCAAAAGCAAAATTCATCTACTACTTTCAGCGTCTCATTTCCTAATGTAGTTCCTTCAGCTTCGACAGATTAAAATCGACTACATTCCATTACTCTTGTTTTACATTTGTTAGTGTTCTTTTTGTAATCTTGTTTCAAGATAGTATCATTTTCATTCACTTGTTGCTCCAAGTTGTTTGCTCTCTGTGACAGAATTACAATGTCAGCAGGAAACTTAAAAGGTTTTACTACTTCTCCCTCAAGTTTAATTTCCTCCCCAAATTTACTCTTAGTTTCATTTACTGCTTTTCACAATATGGATGGAATAACAAGAAGAGGCTAAAAACACATCCCATTCCCATCTCTATCACTGCTTATGTTTTATGTATTTCAAATATTACAAATGCAGTTTTCTGTACAAGCTACAAATAACCTTCCTTGCCCTATGTAGTATCGTCGCTATCTTCAGAATTTCAAAGAGTGTACATCAATCAAGACGGTCAAAAGTTTTCTTTAAATCTGCAATACTATAAACGTAGACTTCACTTTCTACAGACTATCTTCTGAGACAAGTCGCGGAATAAATGTTGCCTTGCGTGGTCGTACATTTCTTCGGAACTAGATCTCATCTTCCCGGAGGCAGATTACTACAAGTTTTTCAATCCTTTTTTTAAATAATGCGTATCAGGATTTTGTAAGCATGATCTGCTCAACTGATTGTTCGGTAATATTCATAACTCTCAGCACGTGCCTTCTTTGCAATTTTGGTTATTACACTTGTTTTGAAGTCTGCCAAGACAGCCACCACAGGGCAGTGCAGAGTGAATGCCGCCCAGAACTCCGAGCCCGAGGGGTTCTCTGGCCCAGTCCATCGCAGTCGATGCTGCCGCCGATCAGCCGATGGCACTGGGCTACCTCAGCCCGCCGCATCCCACCGCACAGGGCGTGCTGCGTCACAGTGCGGACAACGCTAGGTGGACAGACTGCAGAAATACATCGTGCGTGGCACCGGAGAGAGAAAGGTTCAAAGCTTTATGCTCGCACAGACACTGTACCAAACACTCAACATGAGCACAGAGAAACCGTAGTCCATTTCATGCTGCAAAAAAATGGTTCAAATGGCTCTGAGCACTATGGGACTCAACTGCTGAGGTCATTAGTCCCCTAGAACTTAGAACTAGTTAAACCTAACTAACCTAAGGACATCACAAACAGCCATGCCCGAGGCAGGATTCGAACCTGCGACCGTAGCGGTCTTGCGGTTCCAGACTGCAGCGCCTTTAACCGCACGGCCACTTCGGCCGGCAGGTTTCATGCTGCACATGAATCAACAGGGCCCTGTGTACTGATTTGACAGCTTCAACAGTTCGATTTCCAAGGTCTTGAGAGTAGCTGCCGTAGGTGGGACGGAAGCTGTGTCTTTTATGTGTCTTCATAGAAAAAAACCCGCAAGGTGTGAGGTCTGCTGACCTGGGTGGCCAAAAGCAGTCGACAAGATCTTGTTGTCCATCTCTTCCAATCCAACGTTGTAGGATGGCGTTGTTAAGGTTACGCCGCACCTCAAAGTGCAAATTGCGGCAGGACGCCGTCAGGCAAAAGAATGAAACTTCTGGGATCTTCACGAAGTTGAGAAAACAATAAATGCTCCAACATTTCCAGATATGTAATTGCCGTCACAATTTTCTCACAATTTTCTAACCCCTACAAGCAAGATTCGAAATCAGAGCCTCACGTTCTAAAGTCGTGTACTTATGCCAGGACCCACACCGACGTCAATACTTAGAGAGATGTGCAGCACTGCCTCTGCCGGCGAGTGTAAGATGGACAAGCCCAGCTGCTGCACATGCTGCGAGCTACGTCACATGATGAGGTCACAAGTTTAACGTTTCAGTCACCAATTTCCAAAAATCGTTAAATCCATTTCTATCCAATATTAATTTCTTTATATGGCGAAAGAGAACGATTCCAGCAGCACAGTTTAGAACATCATACGAGCCCCAGAAGCTGATATTTCTGTTATAAAAGTAAGTCCTAGATTTGTCTAAAGTTCCAGACAATTTTTTATCCGTGGTGGCCGCAGTTCCACCAGACGTTAAAACTCCCGATAACAGTACAGGACATAACACTGTTATCTTGTTGTGGTCTTCAGTCCTCAGACTGGTTTGATGCAGCTCTCCATACTACTCTATCCTGTGCAAGCTTCTTCATCTCCCAGTACTTACTGAAACCTAAATCCTTCTCAATCCGCTTAGTGTATTCATCTCTTGGTCTCCCTCTACGATTTTTACCCTCCACGCTGCCCTCCAATGTCAAATTTGTGATCCCTTGATGCCTCAGAACATGTCCTACCAACCGATCCCTTCTTCTTGTAAAGTTGTGTCACAAGATCCTCTTCTCCCCAATTCTGTTCAATACCTCCTCATTAGTTATGTGATCTACCCATCTAATCTTCAGCATTCCTCTGTAGCACCACATTTCGAAAACTTCTATTCTCTTCTGGTCCAAACTATTTATCGTCCATATTTCACTTCCATACATGGCTACACTCCATAGAAACAGTTTCAGAAACGACTTCCTGACACTTAAATCTATTCTCGATGTTAACAAATTTCTCTTCTCAGAAACGCTTTCCTCGCCATTGCCAGACTACATTTTATATCCTTTCTACTTCGACCATCATCAGTTATTTTGCTCCCCAAACAGCAAAACTCCTTTACTACTTTAAGTGTTTCATTTCTTATCTAATTCCCTCAGCATCACCCGACTTAATTCGACTACATTCCATTATCCTCGTTTTGCTTTTGATGATGTTCATCTTATATCCTCCTTTCAAGACACTGTCCATTCTGTTCAACTGCTCTTCCAAGACCTTTGCTGTCACTCACAGAATTACAATGTCATCGGCGAACCTCAAAGTTTTTATTTCTTCTCAATGGATTTTAATACCTACTCTGAATTTTTCTTTTGTTTCCTTTACTGCTTGCTCAATATACAGATTGAATAACATCGGGGATAGGCTACAACCCTGTCTCACTCCCTTCCCAACCACTGCTTCCCTTTCATGCCCCTCGACTCTTATAACTGCCATCTAGTTTCTGTACAAATTGTAAATAGCCTTTCGCTCCCTGTATTTTACACCTGCCATCTTTAGAATTTGAAAGAGAGTATTCTAGTCAACATTGGCAGAAGCTTTCTCTAAGTCTACAAATGCTAGAAACGTAGGTTTGCCTTTCCTTAATCTTTCTTCTAACTTAAGTCGTAAGGTCAGTATTGCCTCACGTGTGCCAACGTTTCTACGGAATCCAAACTGATCTTCCCAGAGGTCGGCTTCTACCAGTTTTTCCATTTGTCTGTAAAGAATTCGCGTTAGTATTTTGCAGCTGTGACTTTTTAAACCGATAGTTCGCTAATTTTCACATCTGTCAACACCTGCTTTCTTTGGGATTGGAATAATTATTATACTCTTCTTGAAGTCTGAGGGTATTTCGCCTGTCTCATACATCTTGCTCACCAGATGGTAGAGTTTTGTCAGGACTGGCTCTCCCAAGGCCGTCAGTAGTTCTAATGGAATGTTGTCTACTCCCAGGGCCTTGTTTCGACTCAGGTCTTTCAGTGCTCTGTCAGACTCTTCACGCAGTATCGTATCTCCCATTTCATCTTCATCTACATCCTCTTCCACTTCCATAATATTGTCCTCAAGTAGATCGCCCTTGTATAGACCCTCTGTATACTCCTTCCACCTTTCTGCTTTCCCTTCTTTGCTTAGAGCTGGGTTTCCATCTGAGATCTTGATATTCATTTTCTCCAAAGGTCTGTTTAATTTTCCTGTGGGCAGTGTCTATCTTACCCCTAATTGCGATAAGCCTCTACATCCTTACATTTGTCCACTAGCCATCCCTGCTTAGCCATTTTGAACTTCCCGTTGATCTCATTTTTGAGACGTTGGTATTCCTTTTGCCTGCTTCATTTACTGTATATTTTATTTTCTCCTTTTATCAATTACATTCAATATTTCTTGTTACCCCTGGATTTCTACTAGCCCTCGTCTTTTTACCTACTTGCCCTTCTGTTGCCTTCACTATTTCATTCCTACTGCCTTCATTACTTTATCCCTCAGAGCTACCCATTCTTCTTCTACTGTATTTCTTTCCCCCATTCCTGTCAATTGTTCCCTTATGCTCTCCCTGAAACACTGAACAACCTCTGGTTTAGTCAGTTTATCCAGGTCTCATCTCCTTAAATTCCCACCTTTCTGCAGTTTCTTCAGTTTTAATCTACAGTTCATAAACAATAGATTGTGGTCAGAGTCCACATACGCCCCTGGAAATGTTTTACAATTTAAAACCTGGTTCCTAAATTTCTGTCTTACCATTATATAATCTATCTGATACCTTCTAGTATCTCCAGGATTCTTCCATGTATACAACCTTCTTTTATGATTCTTGAACCAAGTGTTTCTTACCCCCAATCAATATTAACCTACTATGTTTGCTTCGCTACGTTTTCCTACTCTCGAATTCCAGTCACCTATGACTATTAAATTTTCGTCTCCCTTCACTCCCTGAATAATTTCCTTTATTTCATCATACATTTCATTAATATCTTCATCATCTGCAGAGCTACTTGGCATATCAACTTGTACTACTGATGTAGGTATGGGCTTCGTGTCTATCTTGGCCACAATAATGCGTACAATGTGCTGTTTGTAGTAGCTTACCCGCACTCTTATTTTTTTATTCATTATTAAACCTACTACTGCATTACCCCTATTCGATTTTGTATTTATAACCCTTTATTTAGCCGACCAAAAGTCTTGTTTCTCCTGCCACTGTTATACCTAGTGCTTATTTAATGCTCTGGAAAAGACACATTTACGAAACCAGTTGTTTCAGTACATTTGTCAAATTATATTTAGCATACATTTTAAACACTATGCTGTTTCTTCTAGTGGCCAATAATAATTTTGTTACAGGCATAAACATCATTAAACGTATATGTTTTTCTTACTTTGAGCCCATCATTTTCAAACCAATACATTTTCAGAAACTGTTATATCCAGATTTCAGTTCCAAAGGTCGACATGTTCAAAGTAAGAAGTTGATTTGAAATAAAAATAATGTGGACGGATTTATGGAAAGTGTAAATATAAATCCAGAATGTAAAAGGAAATTTTAGTAAATCAAGGATAAGAATAAAAACCAAATAACAATCATAGCTTTTCTCCTTTATGAAAACCTTTGCTATGTGGATGGAAACGGTCGACTTTCTTGTCATCCGCTTTTAGGATATCTCCCGACATCTGTGACTCTGTGTGTCTTATGTTAAATTACTTGTCTCACTGTCATCTACGTTCCTATGATGGTTTCTAAGCGTTAATATACAACTGCCATCAAGACACGTCTGAATAAAATGGTACATTTTTTCTAAATACTGAATTTAAAACATGATAAGATGAGGCTGAAATAAAGCAAAACTAATTTAAAAAACAGTGCATGTAAATTATATGCAACAAAATGTGCAATAAATGAAAACTTTTCCACCGCCACAGACAACGGAGAACGACACTTAATGTCCCGGAAGAGTTTCAGCGTACTTTTTAACATATTTCTCTCGAGCAAATAAAAAAGAAGAGCATTAACATTGACAGGACGTAAAAGTGACCGTCTTGCGTTAAGAATAAAACTTGCAAAACCAAAATTCCTTTCAGCAGCAGATCTAGAAGCTTGTATGCACAATATTTTTCTGGTGATCTTCTTCACAGTGGGAAAATCGTGCCCTCTCCTTTTCCAGAAAGTTTTAAGCGACGAAATTGTGGCTGGACAGAAGTTGCTACCACATAGCACCTCTGAACTGTTAACTCTTCCTGTGTGTGCTATTTCCGATACTTCTCTGTCCTGGGACGCCTGACTCGAATGTTGTAACACTGTTATTTTCTAAGGCAACAGAAGGTGCAGTGTAGGTGATTTCCCAAGTTCTAATTCCTTTGAGTTTCTTTGAAGGGCTGCGATAACACCACATGTTTTAAAAGCTATAAATTAAACGAGAACGTAGAAGAATTGCTGTAGGATACACACGATGAGAAGAAAAATTAGTTCTTTCATCAGAGTGATACCAATTCTTTCAGTTCGAGCTATTTTTGCCTTCCCAGAGAGCTTTTCGCACAAACACGAATACTGGCCCTCTACCGATTCTAACATTGTCAGCCGTGTATCCCAGAATTGTTCCAGTGATCTATCGAGAGTGCTAAGAAGGCCACTTTTCTTTGCATAATTGACGAGTTCTTTCGCCACGGTCAATAGACGATGAACTCGTGGACAGTTGACGCATTTATACCCCGCATTAAAAGCATTTTGTAGAACTGTGTCTATCATATGGCAGGAACAATTCAATCGTGAATAATAGCGCAGTCCAGCGACAAAGCTGGTACCTTGATCAGTCGTAAAATTCACGTCTTTCGATTTAGTCGTGGAGAAAAAAGAGACGTAAATCGTCTGAACAATTCTGTTCGAAAGTTATCGCCCGTGTTTTGTTCATCTGGAAACTGGGTTGTAAATGGAGCACGAGATCTGGGAGTCCAGTCGACAAAAAAGGAGACATTACATGTCAGATAACAATTTCTTCTTGCGCTGCATATGAACATGTCTGTAGCGGCTGGGCGTTCACCTTTTGCTATATGAGCGATTAACTCAGGCATAAATACATCTCTCAGGCTTTTATGACTTTCTGCCAGATGTCGCGACATAGTTGTGGGATGAGATACGATATCCTTTGCATATACTTTTTCGTAAGTCACTCTAGTGTCCACTAACTTCTGAGCAAGATCCAAAAAGCCTTCACCTCCTATAGTCTCGTACGACTTTGGGTCTCGTGCACACATAGATACGTATTTATCGACAATTAACTCGTGAGCAGTTGTAGAAAGGCGTTTCTCGTCCACACGAGACCATTGTTTATGGAACATGTGTGGATATGCGAATTGTTACTTGACACTTTAACATAAGTGTAAATTCCTCTGTACAGTGACCATCAAATAAAATTAGCGTTTTTCTCATCGCTGCCCTCTATAGGCTTAAAAAGCGTCCAGATTGTAGTTCTATACTCACCACTGCTTAGTTTTTCTTTTTCTTTGCTTTTTCTTGACTTGCGCTCTTTCAACTATAAACCACGTTTAACTTCTGCTCTCACTTCCTGTGTTAAGAAAAAAACGTGGAGACGTCGCACCACTCCACTGCGACTGCTCTACTGTCACCAAGCGAGGTGCCGCAGTGGTTAGCACACTGGACTCGCATTCGGGAGGACGACGGTTCAATCCCGTCTCCGGCCATCCTGATTTAGGTTTTCCGTGATTTCCCTAAATCGCTTCAGGCAAATGCCGGGATGGTTCCTTTGAAAGGGCACGGCCGATTTCCTTCCCCATCCTTCCCTCACCCGAGCTTGCGCTCCGTCTCTAATGACCTCGTTGTCGACGGGACGTTAAACACTAATGTCCTCCTCCTCCTGCTCTACTGTCCTCTCTTGGATTTTAGCTCGCAACTGCGATCAGTGCTACTACTAGCCCATAGATGGCAGTACACGAGTGCTTACGTACAGCGGTTCTCGGCTCGTGCGGCGACGTCACAGATTCGTTTCTCCCGAGACTGTTGTAATCCAGTGTGGCCTCTGTGCACGACTCTCAGCCACCGTATATATATAAAGCATTGTGATAAGGTAAACTGTCCGTTAGTGTAGCGTTATTTGTATTTAATATCTTTTTTCAGCCAAACATTGTAGTGGCTGATGAGTGCTAGCGTGCTAGGCTCTTGCCGACCATTTACCAGGTGTTTTCAATAGGCGAGACATCTTGAAAACAACAGTGGAAACCTGTATCGAGGTATCACGAGACCACGGGACACGTGCAGTCTTGCTTTACGTTACTGAAAGAAGGAGTCACTGAGATCTCGAGAAACAGCACAACGACCGGCTCGAAAGAAGACGTGGTGCTAATGTCTTGGCTAGTCATTGGGCGCACTACTTTCTTCGAGCCTTTCTGATGCTACGTCAGTGGAAACCGTAACGCCGTGCTGACACTCAGTCGTGCTCGAGAAATTGTCACACTGTCTGTGTGGTTATTTTATTTGCTGGAAACCAGCACATTTCCTGGTTCAGTGTACCTGACGTTGTAATAGTCATCCTTCACAGAAATAGTAGTAGCATCCGACCGTAATCGTTTTCCTAGACACAACAATAACGCGTATCGAGGGACAATGTTCTAGTCATCCGGTTGTAAAACTTAGCTCAAAGTGATCATGAGATCACCGTTTCTCGAAACGTATTGTCCAGTTGTATACAGGACAAAAATTACAGCTCAGTGCTACCAATAATTACTGTAAAAACATGAACGTTACATCACATCCGTAATGGATAATATTAAATTCTCCTTCATAGACGAGCGAATGATGTGTCTGTCGTCTCGGATGGTAGTAGTGTAGGGCCGTTCAGTTACAGCGTTACTCGTTCCACATTCCCATGGCATTCAACTCGTTCCATTTCCCCATGGTAGTCACGGAACAACGATCAGAACATGCAGCAACATCGCAGAACATAAATCGCAGTTTCAGTAGGCAACGAATCTATAACTGTCGACATGTTCTGTTTCACTAATAGTGAAATGTAATATTTTCATGAGAAACCGCCCGCGTCATCATTTCTCGTACGAATAATCTAAATGTCACTATTCGTGCTTGTTTTCTGAACTTTAGCTGAAATGCATATCATTTGCATAGCCAAGCCTGTAGTACATTTCATGCTAGTTTGATAGTTGTTGCCTGTTTTTACGGCCAGCGATGTTTAATCGACGTAAAAGAAGCAGGTCTCTAAGCGCTGGCAGACGATAAGAATGCAGAGAGATTTGGAAATGCACAGCGAAACATAAGAAATAGGCGGCCCTAAGGCCAATCGGGAGATGCAAGACTATAAAAATAAAAATAAAAATTTAGAAAGGAAATTAAAACTGTTCTTGTTGTTGTGGTCTTCAGTCCCGAGACTGGTCTGATGCAGCTCTCCATGCTACTCTATCCTGTGCAAGCTTCTACATCTCCCAGTACCTACTGCAGCCTACATCCTTCTTAATCTGCTTAGTGTATTCATATTTTGGTCTCCCTCTATGATTTTTACCCTCCACGCTGCCCTCCAACACTAAATTGGTGATCCCGCGATGTCTCAGAACATGTCCTTCTACTCAAGTTGTGCCACAAGCTCCTCTTCTCCCCAATTCTATTCAGTACCTCCTCATTAGTTATGTGATCTACCCATCTAATCTTCAGCATTCTTCTGTAGCACCACATTTCGAAAGCTTCTATTCTCTTCTTGTCTAAACTATTTATCGTGCACGTTTCACTTCCATACATGGCTACACTCCATACAAATACTTTCAGAAACGACTTCCTGACATTTAAATCTATTAAATTTAAACTAGGCATAGGTATTGATTGGCCTGAAATAATTCGCACAGCAATTTCAATTTGTACTACAGAAGCATATTGACGTCCACAGGTGTAGGACTTCAGGTATACTGCAGGCTTTTATATTTCATGTTCTCGTGGACTAAGTACAATATATGACAGTTGGGAAGGTGGTGCCCTAGGGCCGCCTTTGATTAATTTTACTGGGTGTCTCTTCTAAGAGTTGTCAATGCATTTTTGAGTGGTGTTTCCGCAGATGGTTCCAATTTCATTTTTGCAAAATGCTGCTAGAGTTAGCCCATCGTCTGTTTCACGCCACGCCCAGTACCGATGGAAAAATGTCGGTTGGTTTTTCCGTTTCGAACGAAATGGTTTTCAGAGCGATCCAAAATTAGTCTATTGCAATATTTCTTTTATCGATATGTTTAACAGGGACAGTAAAACACGAGGAATAACAAGAACTCCCACAGTGCACAGCAATAGCGAGAGCACGGCCCGGCCCGCTCTGACTGCAACCGTTACTGCCACGCAGCAGCGCTACACAGTCGATGCTGGAGTACTGGTTAGTCTTCGTATTTTACTTTCCCTGCTAATACATATGGACGAAACAATCATCGCACTAGACTGATTTGCCGCTTTATAGAATGTAGGTGTAGAAATGGCTCCGAGCACTATGGGACTTAACTTTTGAGGTCATCAGTCCCCTAGAACTTAGAACGAGTTAAACCTACCTAACCTAAGGACATCACACACATCCATCCTGATTCAAACCTGTGACCGTAGCGGTCGCGTGGTTCCAAACTGAAGCGCCTAGAACCGCTCCGCTACACCGGCCGGCCCGTAGGTGTAAAATTCCTTGTGTTTGTAACAGTAAACAAACCGAATCTTTCCGTCGACAATGGACGTCACATGAAAGACGTAAACATCAATATTTGGACTGACTCCAGCTCCACATTGCGAAAACTAAATTGAAAATATGTGCTGAAATACCAGAGAAATAGCGCCTGACGCCTATTAGGACGGACATCCTGTACGCAGGATGATTTAACTGCCCCTACCGATTTCGTTTTATGCAGTCCGCAATAATATTCCTGGCCTCCATAAGCTACGCGGTAGATATTCATGTTCTCTCACTTGCTACACGCGAACTATTAGTTCCGGTGAAAAAATCGACAGGACCTTTTTATAGGAAATTTAATGCAGTTAAATTTCGTATTGCGATACGTCTTCGCTAGAAGCCGTAGTTTTAGAATTATTCAAGAAACGCGTAGAAAAGTGGCATTTGAACCCACCCCCACTGTCACACCGGTCAGGATTTCTATGGTGTTCATGACACTCTCGCCTAACACTGTACAAAACTTTTCAACTGCACGAATTATTTCTCACATTCCAACTGTTTTTGTCTTCATTGACTGGCGTTATTACGTCATCGGCTTAGCAAAGGACATAAAAATTGTAAATATTGACGTTTGTGTTTCTGAATTTTAACAGGATTAGTGTTTTTATTGTAGTTTGCTTCTGACACGAATAAATAACCGAAAAGGAAAAACACATGTCAATATGCAAGTTATCTAAAAGAAAGACGCCTCGAATAAATAACGAATCTTTTATTTATGGAAAACAAACTTTAGCGCACATACAGGAAATGTAATAATGGGGACGGCACATAAACTGCATTTTATTGCCAGAAGAAGATGGAAGAAATCTACTAAAGCAACCACTTGGAAGCATAATTACTTGGAATAAAGTGTAGTATTTCCAGATGTAATTGACTGAATACACAGAAAAATTTCAAAAAATGGTGGCGCGTTGTGTTATCACGAAATAAGGATAGCAGAGGCTCGATTATAATAAACGAGTACACGCACATAGGAAGGAATGACCATAGCGATAAAATAAATCAGAGTTCACACGGAATAATTTAGGTTTTCACTTTCCCACGAGCCGTTCGAGAGTGGCACAGTACAGAAAGTTTCAAAGCGGTATCTTGTACCCTCTGACAAAGTTTAAGTGTGAACTGCATAATAACAATTTAGCTGTTGAAGAACAATCTTCGGTATCAACCAGAGAAATTTTCTCGTTGCAGTCGTCTGATCAGAACCGTACAGTACCAGAGTAAAAAATATTGTAGAGAATGTAATACATATTGACATTTCCAATATACTTTTTAATGTGAAACGCAGTAGGGTAACATTTTCGCATCCTTCGGTCTATTTACAACACTAGGGAAATATTTGGTAATTACATTCCGCCTTTCCTTGGAGTTAATTCAACATTAACTTTGAGTTGGTTGTATTCGTGACCGTACACGTACAAGTCCCCCTTCCGAAGCGATTCGGCACGAAGAAAGCTCGTACCTTAAAGTTCGTTGGCCTTTTTTCCTGCTCCTCCGTTAACCCCGCTCAGTCCTCCCGCTTCGTTCCAAACTCGACTTCAATTAAGAGAACAGGCAACTTTAAGAAACTAACTTTATCTTGTTTGTAGCAATCGACGTGGAAAAAGACCGTGAGACCGAAATCCTCTTACACGCACGCCAGACTGCTGAAGGGTTTCTAGGGGAAAGCAAGAAAACGAAGACCAGCGAAAAAGTCTGTTGAACCTTACAGTTATATTTCAATTTTACTTCGAAAATTAATGCGATGCACGTGTATTATGAAGTATCAGATTTAATAGAACATTTCTCGAACTATTCAGTATTGTATGCCATCATTCATTTTCACTTTAACTAAAGTTCTCATATGTTAACCGCCCACTTCTTTAATCTAGAAGACCTGCAATTCCGGGAAATAATTTGTTTCTCTCTTTTCCACATATCCCTTTTCGCCAATTATTTAGAGTTTAACAACGTAGCAAAATAATAATAATAATAATAACTCCGGCGTGTGAACCCAGTGTTTACAAGAAAGGTACTAATGTTAACCATCATCAGAGCATCATTTCCTAAGGGAGGAAGTACCAAAGCTTTTTCTGGAGATGTATATCTTAACTAATATCTGTGCAAGGAGTTCGTTGGAGATGGAAGGAATGCCCAGTTATGGCAGGTGCAATGTTTAATTAAAATTAGTTGACATTTCAAATCAATGTACAGATCAAATGTTCAGAGGTTTTTACTGAGACCTTGAATTTCCAAGGAAAACCCTTTTCACAATAGGCCGCTACATACCCTCCAGTACAGACTGCTGGGGTATCCTCTCTAGACTCGACATGTGCTAATACCGGTAATTAAGAAAGACATGAAGTTGACTGTATGGGTATTTCATTATAAACTTTCCGTCTGATTCTCCAGAGACCAAATGCTTGGTGGATTTCCTTGATTTTTATAGCCTGGTTCAAAGTATTCATATACTTCCCCGAGTCCAAGGAAAACAGTACGATTATACACAGTGTTTTCACAGATAGATCTCTAGTTGACGGCCACAGTGTGAGAAAAACTAGTAATCACCTCATACACCGACAATAATCCAGAAAGAGATCAAGGCAGAGTCATATTCGAAAGCACTGAGCAAAATTATTTTGAGGTATGAGTCCACTTGCAAAGCAGACGCCGGCCGCTGTGGCTTAGCGGTTCTAGGCGCTTCAGTTCGGAACCGCGCTGCTTAAACCTAACCAACCTAAGGACATCACCCACATCCATGCCCGAGGCAGGATTCGAACCTGCGACCGTAACGGCAGCGCGGTTCCAGACTGTAGCGCCTAGAACCGCTCTGCCACCCCGGCCGGCAAAAAATTAAAACTGTGTGTCCATTGTCAAAGAGGTATCAGGGCAAAACGTGGGTGTTCAATATTTACCACCTCTCTTGTATGAATGGAACTGTTAGTAATCCACTTAAGTTGTGCTTAGTATTTAATAACCGCTTATTGTCACAAGGTGACTTGTTAAATTAAAATTTTATTTATACAGCTAAACACTTAGTACTCTTGACAGCTGTTGCTCCGAGACAACAACGTCGCAAGTAGATACAGAAACACCAAAAATGAGATCAGTAACCACGTAATTAGATATGAAAGACTCCCATACGTATGACAAGACTTCAAATAGGATTATTAACTACTCAGTCAACTGTGCAATGTGTCTTTCAAGTGTGATCAGTTTCCTGACAGAATGAAATATTCGTTAGTGAAACCACATTATAAAAAGGATTTTTGCCCTCTAATGCCCTCTTCGTTGTGCTGGTCTGCTTCTTGTTTCCTCCTTTGCTTCCAAGTTAGCAAAGTTCCTTCACTTTGTCTAATTCGTAATACCCAATTATGATGGTAATTTTCTCACTAATCACGTTTCGGTTACTCCTCGTTATATTCATATTTCTTTGGTTTACTCTCAGGCCATATTCTGAACTCTGTAGACTATTAATTCCATTCAGTGTGACCTGTAATACTTCCTCGACCCGCAAAAATTTTGGAAATTTGTGGTAAGGTGTTATGGTACCAATCTGCTGAGGTCATCGGTCCCTAAGCTTACACACTAGTTAATGTAACTTATACGCTAAGTACGACACACACACACATGCCCGAAGGAGGACTTGCCTGGCAAGTTATAGCAACCTCTAACAGAACAGGGAGTTATGTCGGTCCCGGATAGAATCCATCCTACAGGTTAACGACAAGGGGTCGATGCCTGCATGGATGTGGATTGTAGGCAGTTTCCCACACCTACTAGGTGTATACCGGGCAGGTTCCCATGTTCCACCTGAGATAGACCTGAAACAAACATTTATAACACTTTCTCATCCTTGTACACAGAATATATTCTACACACAGACAGACTGTGTAAATTGCTTCTCTCCCAGGGGCTGAATAGGAGAGTGATGAACATTTCCTGTTTGGCATCGTTATACAGTTACTAAGCATCAGCATCAATACTTTATCGCCTTGATTGTGAATAGCAGCGTCATCAGCGAACCTTACAAATGATATTCTATCACCAACAATCTTAATCCCAGACCTGCACTTACCATTTACATTCTTCATTCCGTCTTCGATGTACAGACTGAACAGTAGGCAAGAAGGACTACATACCTGTCTAACAAGATTTCTAATCAACACTTCGCTCCTTGTTTTCCATACTCGTTGTTACTCATTGACCTTGATAAATATTGATTATTACTCTATTTCCCTAAACATTTCACCAGTTTCCCTGAGACCTTCGAATATTGTTGTGTTATAAAATGCTTTGACTGCGTTGAGGACGCAATATGTTTGCGAAAGATGGAACATTATGGGATGAGAGAAAAACTCAACAATGGTTTCCTAAAGGAGGAATCAGAAGATCGTTCTGCAGTGTGATTAAACAGGAAGATATTTAAAACTGATTGAGGCAATGAAATTGGGGGTTGTCACAGGACTTTGTCCAGGCTCTGTTGCTTTTCTTTCTATACATTTCCGGACAAAACAAGCGAAGAAGACACGAAATTAAGGTCAACAGATTGACAGGATTTGTAATGTTGTTACAATGACGACCAATTCGAGTAAAATATACATAAGACTTAATAATATGAGCCCTGTTATCGGTTTGATGTTGTACCCACTCTGTCCTGGATGCATGGGCTAGTTCGGTTGGGCAGGGTGTCACTAAGCCATGTTATTTTGTATTGGGCCAATATGGCCCACAACTGCTGTAATAGGTCCTTAGTATCTTTGACACTGGTAAAAGTGGTCAATAAGACCCATTTCATGATAGTTGAGAGAAACATGTCGCTTAACTTCTTCACAGTATCTAATCCACATACGTTTTTTTCTCATTTCTGTCATTTCACTGCTTCACGCTTAACCTCTAGCAGAGAATAGTGTGCTTGTGTTTACTTTCTTCTGTGCAGTGTGTGTGTGTGTGTGTGTGAGTGTGGGTATGTGTTTTTTTTTTTTTTTTTTTTGCTTTGGGGCGCAAAACTGCTATGGTCATTAGCGCCCGATGTGGGTATGTGTGTTTTACTGGGAGGATACTAGTGATTTGAGGTTCACTTCCACATATTCAAAAGTTCTTGCAGAGCTGTGGGGTTGTAGTGTCGCCCTAACCTTTATGTAGAACAATAGACAATCGTCAATCACGGAGACTGGATGTCCTGTGTCAATGAATACAGGTACTGAGTTTTTCTCCTACATTTAGTGATTTTTCCATTGTGTAAACTGACAGATATTTTGCCCACCAGCCAACCATGTGTCTGTGACTACACAGCTACCTTCTAGTAGTCATGATTAACGAATTAATCTTTTTCTTCTGAACTCAATGAATACACATTTGCCTGTGTTTTCATGAATCATTGTGTGGTTTCTATATTTATGAAAACTGACTAAATCTTGACCATCAGCCCACCAAGTATTTGTGTCTTGTTGTGATCATGTTTAATTGATAGACATCTTTCCTATGATCTCAATAAATACGTGCTTGTACATATTCTCTTGAATTACTGTGTGGCTCCTAATTGATGAAATCTGACTGATTTTTGGATTACTTCATGATTTCTGAATTTTTGAAAACTAATTTTTTTGCCAATGGCCAGTGACAAGTTACGATTATGCATGCCATTGTAATGCTATCCAAACAACCAGTCAAGCTCGTTCTTATAGAAGGTAGATTTTTACATATATTTGTGAAAAATCGTACTGAATACCTTCTCAGAAAATTATTTTGAACAACTAGTTCAGGAGTCTACTCGAAGTATAAATGATTGCAAAAACATATTTGATCTCTTAGCAATAAATAATCCCGACCAAATAGGAATCGTCATAACAGATACAGTGATTAGTGACAGCAAGCTGTTATAGCTAAATGGAATTCCGTCGTAACATCCAAACCAACAAAAAATAAACGCAGAAAATATCCATTTAAAAAGTAGATAAAAATTCGCTTGACTCATTTCTAGGAGACAGTCGGCACTCCTTCCTAACAATGTAAACGTAGACCAGGTGTGGTTTTTTAAATTTAAAGAACTAGTATCGACCACAGCTGAGAGATATATACCAAAAAAATTAGCAGCAGAAGGTGTTGATCTCCCATGCTATACAAAACAGGCAAGAACACTAGTGCAGAAACAACGAGAAAAGGATGCCAAATTTAAAAGAACGATGTTACTGATGACAGCGCCAGTAAAGCAGATTTACTAACAAGGTTTTCCGAAATTCCTTCACAAAAGAAGACAAAGTAAATATTTCATAATTCGAGTGAAGAGAGATTACCAACGTGAGTGACTTAGTAGGTGATATCCTCTGTGTAAGAAAACAGTTTAAAACACTTAAGTACAGCAAGGCTTCCGGACCTGAACGCATACCAATCAGCTCATCTCATAGTATGCTGATACAGTAGCTCCATTTTTAGCAGTCATACACAAATGCTTGCTCGTGGAAAGATCAGTACCCAAAGGCTGGAAGGTTGCACAAGTCACACCAGTACGCACGAAAGAAAATAGCGGTAATCGGCTGAATTATAGACCCATATCACTCACGTTGATTTCCATTAGGAGTCTAGAACACATACTGTGCTCGAACATTATGAATCACTTCGAAGAAAATCATTTATTGACAAATATTCAATTCAGAAAATTTCGTTCGTGTGAAACACAACTAGATCTTTATTATCACAAACTTGATTACGTACTTTTATACTTCCAGAAAACTTTTGATACCGTTCCTCACAAGCGGTTTCTAATTGCGTACTTATGGATTATCGCCTCAGTCGTGTGACTAAACCCGTAATTTCCTGTCAGAAATGTCAACATTCATAATGACTGACGGAAAGTCATCCAGTAAAACGAAATAATATCTGGCGTACCCAAAAGGAAGTGTTGTAGGCCCTCTGTAGTTCCTGATCTCCATAATCGACTTAGGAGACAATCTGAGCAGCCCTCTTCGATGGTTTGCAGATGTTGCTGTCATTTACCCGGATTTAAAGTCGTCAGATGGTCAAAATGAATTGCAAAATGATATAGACAAGATACCTGTATTGGCCAAAAAGTGGGAATTGACTCTAAATAACGGAAAGCGTGAAGCCATCTACATGAGCGCTGGAAGGAATCCGTCAAGTTTCAGTTACACGATAAATCACACAAATCTAAAGTCTGTAAGATCAGTAAATACATAGGAATTACAATTACTAATAACTTAAACCGGAAGATCACATGGATAATATTGCGGCAAAGACTGCAATTTATTGGCAGAACACTTCGAAAATGGAAAACGTCAACTAAAGAGACAGTTTACACTATTCTTGTCCGTTCTATTCTGGAGTATTGCTGTGCAATGTGGGACCCGCATAAGGTGGGACTGACGTAGAGCATTGAAAAAGTTCAAAGAAGGGCAGCTCGTTTTCCGTTATCGTAAAATAAAGGAGATGGAACCACGGATATGCGTTATTCGCTACACAAGGGACAGTACCACGAAATTTCAGTCACCAACTTTCTCCTCAGCGTATGAAAATACATTTTTAGCGTCCACCTACATATGGAGAAATAAGCGCTCATTAAGAAATATGAAAGGGCTCGTTTTTCCAGTACGCTCCTGGAGAATGTGAAACATCTTTATTATTAAAAAAATAATTTTTTACATAAATTGTTGAGTAAAACTGAATGCAAGTGAACCTGCTTAAACTGCTGAGTGAAAGTGCCGTACTGTCACTTTGCTATTCTTTATCATTTCAACACTGACGTACAGAATTTGACCTGAAAAACAGAACTCAAACTTCTCCTATTCATTAATTACCAACAATATTCAACGGTAAGGCGATTTGACTGCTTTAAAATTGATTACGTGACTTCAAATAATTAATGCAAAAGAGTGGCCCTGAATTAGAGGAAATCCTAACAATAACCTATACATTACATAAGTCACTTACCTCATAAAAATCTTCATTACTCGAACTACAGCAATGCCGCAAGCACCAGTACTGCCAGATAAGTAAAAGATTCTAATTACTGAAGGCTCGAACTACTGATAGGCATGTGGTTACCAAAGGAAAGATTCTGTTCCAAAGCAAACAATGTACACTCCTGGAAATGGAAAAAAGAACACATTGACACCGGTGTGTCAGACCAACCATACTTGCTCCGGACACTGCGAGAGGGCTGTACAAGCAATGATCACACGCACGGCACAGCGGACACACCAGGAACCGCGGTGTTGGCCGTCGAATGGCGCTAGCTGCGCAGCATTTGTGCACCGCCGCCGTCACTGTCAGCCAGTTTGCCGTGGCATACGGAGCTCCATCGCAGTCTTTAACACTGGTAGCATGCCGCGACAGCGTGGACGTGAACCGTATGTGCAGTTGACGGACTTTGAGCGAGGGCGTATAGTGGGCATGCGGGAGGCCGGGTGGACGTACCGCCGAATTGCTCAACACGTGGGGCGTGAGGTCTCCACAGTACATCGATGTTGTCGCCAGTGGTCGGCGGAAGGTGCACGTGCCCGTCGACCTGGGACCGGACCGCAGCGACGCACGGATGCACGCCAAGACCGTAGGATCCTACGCAGTGCCGTAGGGGACCGCACCGCCACTTCCCAGCAAATTAGGGACACTGTTGCTCCTGGGGTATCGGCGAGGACCATTCGCAACCGTCTCCATGAAGCTGGGCTACGGTCCCGCACACCGTTAGGCCGTCTTCCGCTCACGCCCCAACATCGTGCAGCCCGCCTCCAGTGGTGTCGCGACAGGCGTGAATGGAGGGACGAATGGAGACGTGTCGTCTTCAGCGATGAGAGTCGCTTCTGCCTTGGTGCCAATGATGGTCGTATGCGTGTTTGGCGCCGTGCAGGTGAGCGCCACAATCAGGACTGCATACGACCGAGGCACACAGGGCCAACACCCGGCATCGTGGTATGGGGAGCGATCTCCTACACTGGCCGTACACCACTGGTGATCGTCGAGGGGACACTGAATAGTGCACGGTACATCCAAACCGTCATCGAACCCATCGTTCTACCATTCCTAGACCGGCAAGGGAACTTGCTGTTCCAACAGGACAATGCACGTCCGCATGTATCCCGTGCCACCCAACGTGCTCTAGAAGGTGTAAGTCAACTACCCTGGCCAGCAAGATCTCCGGATCTGTCCCCCATTGAGCATGTTTGGGACTGGATGAAGCGTCGTCTCACGCGGTCTGCACGTCCAGCACGAACGCTGGTCCAACTGAGGCGCCAGGTGGAAATGGCATGGCAAGCCGTTCCACAGGACTGCATCCAGCATCTCTACGATCGTCTCCATGGGAGAATAGCAGCCTGCATTGCTGCGAAAGGTGGATATACACTGTACTAGTGCCGACATTGTGCATGCTCTGTTGCCTGTGTCTATATGCCTGTGGTTCTGTCAGTGTGATCATGTGATGTATCTGACCCCAGGAATGTGTCAATAAAGTTTCCCCTTCCTGGGACAATGAATTCACGGTGTTCTTATTTCAATTTCCAGGAGTGTATTTTTACCTTAATAATATGACATCCAGTCAAAAAAAATATCTTTAATCGTCCGTGACATCCAGTTACAAAAATTATATAAGCACGAATATTATTCAATCTCCAAGTCGGATACGTCCAGATCGTCCGCTCCCGCTAATACTGCAAACCTCCAACACGGCTAAAAATTAACGTCTAACCCCCCTCACTGCTAACTACTTACTGCCAACTTCTATCACTGCTGGCTGTTCACCTCCAACTGCTAGTCCGACCACCAACAGAGTGTGCACAGCACTGTCAGAGTTATTAATGCAGAGAGCTACATAGCGCTGCCAACATACAAACACATAAACAGCCTACTTACAAGTGGAATGGAAGAGAAGTAGCTCACAGGTGGTTCGATGGACTCTTTACCAGGTAATTGTTGTAAATTGCAGAGTAATCATGTACATGTAAATTTAAATGAAAATCTCTGCCGGTTACCAAAGTTCACATTTTTGAGCCTTTCTTTGTGTTGGTATTAGATTCCAGCTTTCCATCCAGGCATACCTCTCTGGTATTCCACAGCGTTCTATAGAGTTGACTGAGGGTTTAGCCAGTCAGAATAGTAAAACGTATGTGTGGATCCTGTACTGACGATTCGTGCACGCTCTCCGCTCCCGCGTTCTCCCAGGTACTTATTGCGATCCTCGTAAGGAGGACGGAGGAAGACAGCGTAGATTACCTTCAATCAGAAAGATTCCCAACAGTTAGTCACAAATTGATATTTATTAAACACGAGTATGAAGAAATAATCAAATAATATATCTTCTTGTGAAATGTCCAGCACATTTAGACGTTTGAAAATATTTTAAAGTCCTGTCACTGTGAAATTATTTTAAAGTCCTGTCACTGTGCTTTTGAGTGATGCTTACGTAGAGAACAGCAGTTTATAGACTCGGCTGTAACTGGAGACTGTACACGATTCGTCGCATTGAAGAGAACTGTCGGCCGTAGCTCAGTGCTCCGCTATGTAACGAGGCGCCGACTAGTCGCTATCTACAAACACGTGATTCCCGTGGGGCGGCAGTTGCGACCCCTGGCGAATCTCGGTATAGTTCGTACCGCCACCCCATACAGTCGCTGCGCTACGAGTCTTACGAAAGCGGTTTATCGATTATAGTACGGCACTCTCTGGAGTCGTAAGTACCGTCACCACACTTCCAATTAGAGGATGAGTTTTATTGGATAAAATGCTCGGATGTTTTTGAATTTTGGATTAGACCTAGCAACAGGAACAGAGCGTAGAAGGCCCAAATTTAAAATTTTTAATCCTGAGGTTAGCTTTTATTCAACGGTCAAATTCAGATCGACCAAGTCGGCTTTCACTGGTACTGGGTCTGCACTGACGTCCGTGCTGGTAGCAGACGTGTACCTTTGCGTACAGTTCTGGAGATATTGCTGTACACGCGTATACTTAAAAGTACCCATACAGTTCGTAGAGACACGTGCCAAGTGTGGAAGAGCATCGTCCTGTCGAATACAGTTTCCATGATACTGTCGCATGAGAAGTAATACAGGAGGACGCAGGATGTCCGCGATGTACGGTCGTGCTGTCAGATTTCCCTCAGTCACTAGCAACCGTGACGTGAGATGCTCGGTGGCTGACCCACACTGCGACGGCAGAACCAGCACAGTTCTGTCTCTCTAAAACCTTAGATGAATGGGACCTCTCCCCAGGTCATCACCACTCTCGCCGACATGGTGTCAGAACCGCTATATCGCTGAACTTATTGTGACGCTATTCCTCAGCAGTCTATGTGCAACTCACAAGGCAGCCATTTGTGTTGTGGTGTTTACGGCAACCTACACCCGGTATGGTAATTCCATATTGAAGGTGCAGCTGATTTGAGAGAAATGGTAAGAAATGGCATATTATGTTTTTGGGGGTCCATTACTCTTTCTCTGATAGGAGGGCTGATGTGAAGGTGCTACGATGTTCTCGGTGCACGATGCGGCAATCCTCCCTTTTGGTAGCGAAAAGAGGTCGGGCGGGAGGTTGACGACGACTGTGGGCATCATCGCGACAGCAGTCATGAATGAAAATGCGAAGGGAATGTATCGACAGAAAACGCCAAACAGTTTGGGGGCTCCTTTGATTTCCAGCGTAGAACACATTGCTGGTCGCCGCCTCTGTGGAAGATCGGTTACTATCGAACACGTGATCTTTTTCGAATTTCTAACTTTTTGTGAAGGCTATATTGGACCAATGCTCAATATAAAGAGAGCTGTGGTACGTTACTTAATAGAACTATAAAACTGAATATCAGAAGGACATGCGTTCGCCGATTTTTTTAACATTTTTCTACGCTTACCACTATGGTCGTTTAAATTGTTGGAGGCTTGTAGACGTCATGGAAAGTTTACGTGTAAAAAAGTGAGTTTTGCTGAAAAAATATTTTAATTCAATCGTAAATGGTTTCATCTTTCAAGCAGCTCATCTTGTCTGTCGAAGTACCTGTCAAATCTGGCTGAAACTTGTTGCGCGCTGCAAACTCGTGGGCTCAGCTGTCTCTTCCTCAAGTCCTTATATATTTTCTTAGAACCACAGTAGAAATGTTTAACAGGTTTCATTTTCTCTTACTGAAGTGGTGCTTTCTGTTTATTTGTTTGCATATTTGTGCGTTAGATTTAGGAATGCATCTTTACTCAAACACGTAAGTTTGCTATCAAAATTTTTGACGAAAACATACAATACTGTTTCCTGTTCAGCAATGAATGCTCTTAGAAAATACTTATTAGTTTCTAAAGTATTTTTCGCGACAGCCTCTTTGTTTATCCGCAATGCTTAATCTCTATTACTTAATTTACCTCTTAGGACTTAGTATTCTCACTCGCTTCCGTGATTATCACATTGTGAAGTATGTCTCTTTCTAAAGGTTCCTTCACTTCATTTACATCTCATATATACCCCGACCATTCCCTCTTTAGTTATTACTGAAAAGAACTTTAAAATTTTATTATGCAATCTGCTTTGTTCGGTAGAGCCCGAAACTGCTTTGTATGATACAACCCGAATTAATGCAGTGATCATTTAATAATTCCGCTATTATTGATAGCGTGATACAGTGACACACAATATGTAGAAACTACTATTAGTTGTAACTGAAGATACAATGAAAATGTAATATTACCTACTTGCAAATGTAGTTCAAAAACTCACTAGGAACGGATAACTTGTTTCCACTCTGAAATGTGCGGCTTATTTCGGCTGTTTCCCCGTAGTTCACACTGCAGTGGCACGACAACTAGAATTCAGAAATGCTCTTATCCGATACACTAGGCAGTCAGAATACACTATGCTGTCCAAATCACACAGTTATCCGTTTCACGGAGGCGATGTTAACTGCTTAATAAGTAAGGAAACACAACAGGATGACATTTCGCGTAAATTTGAGTTATCGGAGGAGGTAGCGAGGTATTGGCGTGAGATTAGGGTTTGTACGAGTCCACCAGCAAAGGACGAAGTTGGCCGACAAAGAGCTGCAGAGGTGAGTCCCGTTTGTTTAGACGGCGCCAACCTTGGCGGGCACTAAAGAAGGTGCGAGACGGCCGCCGCCACGAAAAGGAGGAGCAATGAAATAAAACGAGAGTTCGCGACGGCGAATTATATTGGAAAAAGGAAAAGCGTAGTCAGATTTACGGGGCCCCAGAATTGGATTCCGGATACAATTGGAGCGGAATTTTTCGCGACAGTCCTCAACTAAAATGATGTCCTTTAACACGGTAATGGAATTTCGTGAAATGCTGTAAATCAAAAACCAATTTGGAAGTTTCTTACTCGTTACGTCCCATGTCCTCCATAATGGAGCAGAGAGAGTGTGTTATTTTTTCCACTTTCGTAATCACAAATTCAATTACTGCTCTCATGCATATATTAGTGAGCAGGACTACGGCGCTTTGAGTTTCTGACGATTTTAAACAATGGTTACAGAAGCGTTGGTAGGTTTCGCAGTTCTCTCTTTCCTGAATGTGCAGTGTGTAGAAATATAAACTGATTTTCGTACAGCCGTTATTTTTCACATATCATCTACGGTAACCTCTATGTTTTGTAAGTTCGATGCAAATGCAGTTCATTACATAGTACTCTAAGAGCTTCATACTCCTATTCTATAGCTTCAAATGAGAGGGGAGGGAGGGGGGTGTAGTAAGAAAAAAGGATAGCAAATATTGAGTTATATTACTGGGGTTCTGTAGTATAAATTTGATATTTTGTCTCTATTTTCAAAGAGATATGTTCATTGTTCACTACTCCGGTGAACTGCTATCAAAGACATCATTCATCATTTTGACATCACAGAGCTCACTATTTTTTAACATTAGCCATCATCACTCACATGCAAATATATTACTCGAAGGACTGTGTGACCTCATGTATCACTGTCAATGGATCACCCTCTAGTGAATACAAAGGCATAGAACCTATGGCCAAATAAGGACCCTACTGGGTTGAATAGCTTACTTGCTTCAACAGTAGTTAGTTACACGTTCTGTACATAACTGGAAATAGTGTGGAAATAGTCAGTTACAAGCTATGCATAAATATTTATGTTAACAATAATGAAGCCATTATTTTAAGGCTTACTGGTGCATCTACACTTAAAATTTGTTTCTTTACTTCTCATTTATTTCAATTTTTTATTTTTTACAGGCTACCAGTTTTTATAGAAATTAGTCTATGAAATAAGATGAGCTGTGCAGGAGAAATTATTTTATGTTATATTGAAAATCTGCTCTGCTACCTCTCAGAAATTTAATGTTATTGTGTAAATGACCAAAGATTCTTGTTGCTGTATATGAAACTCCTTTCTGAACCACTGTGGCCGTCTATGATGGGCAATAAAAGCCATTTCTCCCTCTAGTGCTGTAGGTATGCACTTCAGTGTTCCACTCAGATTGTGGTGGATTACTTATGAAGAATTTAATTTCCGAATACATGCATAGTGATGCGCTCATTTAAAATGCCTAGCTTCTTGAAGCGGTACCTACATGACGTCCGTTGGTGAACATCACCGCTAGCTTTGTGCAGTTAATCCTTTCTTTCTAAGTTGTGAGTTACCCCAGAAAATTATTCCATAAGACATTATTGAATGTAAATCTGCAAGTTACGTCAGGAGGTTAATTCGTTGTTACCATGATTAAAATTTATACGAATAGCAAAAGCAGCTGAACTTCATTGACTGAAAAGTTCAGTAGTATGATTCTTCCTGTACGAGTTTTCAGCAACACGTACACTCAAAATTTTGGAGCGTTCTAAAATATTTACTGACTGCTGCTCGTATGCTATATCAGTTGCTAATGTGACTACATTTGTTGTACACAACTGAATATAGTTTGATTTTTTTAATAATTAAAGCTAATACATTGTCTGAGAACCACAAAATAATTCTTTGGAATATAGGATTTAGAATCTCTTCTGTTGCTTTTCGTCTAATGGGACTATAACACTAGTATTGCCCGCAAAAAGAACCAATTCTACATACTGAATGTCAAGCTATAGGTCATTCACTTATATAAGGAATACGTGTGAATCCAAAATTGAACGATCTGTGATTTCTCTACAGCCACTAAAAGCTTTCAACTATTCAGTAAAATATTCTTCATTGTATTTGTGAAACTGAATTCAAACCAGTTTTGTGTAAAGCCACAAATTCCATAAAACCTGAGGTTTTCTGGAAGACTAACATGATCTGCTCATTTAAAGATCTTGGAAAGCTCACAAAATGTACCAAATGGCGATATTTTATTGTTTATACCATTTAATGAGTGAATATACAAGTAGCATTCTCAGACGAGCATCCCATGTGGAATCCAACATATGATATGCCAAGTAAATTCATTAAACTGTTCTTACTTATGTGTGAGATTTCTCTTCAGTAGTTCTTTAGCTTCTTACAGCGTACTTTACGTCAAAGTAGTTCACGAATGAAGTGTCGGATTTCAATATCCACTGGGCACAGTATGGACGCATATCATGGTAGTTCACCCATAAACTATTTAGAAGTGCTATTGAGTGAATTGCCGGCCGGGGTGGCCAAGCGGTTAAAGACGCTACAGTCTGGAACCGCGCGGCCGCTACGGTCGCAGGTTCGAATCCTGCCTCGGGCATGGATGTGTGTGATGTCCTTAGGTTAGTTAGGTTTAAGTAGTTCTAAGTTCTAGGGGACTGATGACCATAGAAGTTAAGTCCCATAGTGCTCAGAGCCATTTTTTTGTTGTTGAGTCAATTGGTTTTTGGAATAGTTTGGATCAACATGTAACTAATGGAAATGGGCGATAATTGTCTAAGTCTTTCTTGTCGCCTGCCTTATTAAGATGTTTAACAACAAAATATTTTAAACTGCGTGGAAAAATTTCCTTGCCAGTCATGAACTACATACATCACTAAGGACATTCCTTATTAAGTTGGAATAAACGTTCAGAATTTTTTTTAAATTCCATTAACACAATATATTTAGGGTTCTTACAGTTCTGCTAATTTAAGTGAAGGATGTTGGTCCTACTTATAGTTGTCTAAAGTTTTTGGGTTGACATTTCTAATAAATGACAGAGAAAGTTATGTTGAAGAAAAAAAAACAAAGCCAAACAGATAATTGCAGCATCCAAGAAGAAATGTTGGGAAGACTTTGGAAACAGGTTGGAGACTTTGGGTCAAGCTGCTGGAAAGCCATTCTGGAGTGTGATTAGAAGTCTTCGAAAGGGAGGTAAGATGGAAATGACAAGTATTTTGGGCAGGGAAATCGCTGGTGAATCCTGTTGATGCCTTGGGGAGATGGAGGGAATAGTTTGAAGAGTTGCTCAATGTAGGTGAAAATACGATCAGTAATGTTTCAGATTTCGATGTACAATGGGATAGAAATGATGATGGAAATAGGATCACATTTAAGGAAGTGGTGAAAATGGTCAATAGATTGCAGTGCAATAAAGCGGCTGGGATGGATGAAATCAAGTCGGAACCCATCAAATAGAGTGGGATATCAGGTCTTAAATGGCTACACAGGATAATTGAAATGGCGTGGGAGTCGGGACAGGTTACATCAGACTGGACGAAAGCAGTAATCACACCAAGCTTTAAACATGGAAACTACATAGGTATCTCTTTAATCAACGTTGTGGGTAAAATCTTCTTAATTATTGTAGATAGGAAAGTGCGAGTATTAGTTGAGGACAAATTGGACGAAAATCAGTGTGGGTTTAGGTCTCTTAGAGGTTGTCAGGACCAGATCTTTAGCTTACGGCAAATGATGGAGAAGTGTTACGAGTGGAACAGGGAACTGTATCTATGCTTTATAGATCTAGAAAAGGCATATGACTGGGTTACTAGGAGGAAGTCATTGTCTGTTCTACGAGATCATGGAATAGAAGGCAAACTTTTGCAATCAATTAAAGGTCTTTACATAGATAGTCAGGCAGCAGTTAGAGTTGACTGTAAATTGAGTTCATGGTTCTGAGTAGTTTCAGGGGTAAGACAAAGCTGCAACCTGTCTCCACTATTGTTCATATTATTTATGGATCATATGTTGAAAACAATAGACTGGCTGGGTGAGATTAAGATATGTGAACACAAAGGAAGCCGTCTCGCATATGCGGATGACTTAGTTGTGATGGCAGATTCGATTTAAAGTTTGCAAAGTAATATCTCAGACCTAAATCAGAAATGTAAGGACTATGGTATGAAGATTAGCATCTCCAAAACGAAAGTAATGTCAGTGAGAAAGAGATATAAACGGATTGAGTGCCAAATAGGAGGAACAAAGTTAGAACAGGTGGACGGTTTCAAGTACTTAGGTTGCATATTCTCACAGGATGGCAACATAGTGAAAGAACTGGAAGCGAGGTGTAGCAAAGCTAATGCAGTGAACGCTCAGCTACGATCTACTCTCTTCTGCTAGAAAGAAGTCAGTACTAAGACTAAGTTATCTGTGCACCGTCCAATCTTTCGACCAACTTTGTTGTATGGGAGCGAAAGCTGGGTGCATTCAGGTTACCTTATCAATACGGTTGAGGTTACGGATAAGAAAGTAGCTAGGATGATTGCAGGTACTAGTAGATGGGAACAACGGCAGGAGGGTGTCCACAATGAGGAAATCAAAGAAAAACTGGGAATGAACTCTACAGATGCAGCAGTCAGGACGAACAGGCTTAGATGGTGAGGTGATGTTACACGCATGGGAGAAGCAAGGTTACCCAAGAGACTCATGGGTTCAGCAGTAGAGGGTAGGAGGAGTCGAGGTAGACCAAGGAAATGGTACCTGGATTCGATTAAGAATGATTTTGAAGTAATAGGCTTAACACCAGAAGAGGCACCAATGTTAGCACTGAATAGGGGATCATGGAGGAATTTTGTAAGGGGGACTATGCTCTAGACTGAACGCTGAAAGGCATAATCAGTCTTAAATGATGATGATGATTTCTAATAAATCCTCTTGCTTTTTCAGTTGAACCATTTAATCCTATTTTTGGTGCTAAGTTTAGAAAGCGATTGTTTAAATTACTCGAAACTAGTGAATTATCATTCTCAACATTGTCGCTTAGTTTAATTGTTCTGGTGCCTTGTACACTGACTGACTGTCTTGTCTCACTTTTGACAATATCCCGTATGGTGTTAATGTTACTATCCACATTATTAATTTCTGTTGGGACGTAGTATATAGAGAGCCGCAGCATAGTTACAGCCACATCTGAGAGTTACCTGTTGAGAGGGCAGAATGATATACGAAGCCCGAAGAAGGGAAACATTATCAGTAGTTGCAGGGGTAACAGTCGGCATGTTCGAAAGATTTGTCTTTGTAACGCTGCTATGTTATTACTGCTAACGGGTAGAAGCAATGGAAAATACAGCCGTTATGAATGTTTCTGGCAGAGTACAACTGTGTGCTGGGACATACCTCGAAACGAGACATATGGCTTTCGCGGGCAAGAATTCTACCGACAGAGCAATACTTGCACCTTCATAGTTCCACATCCACCAGTACCTTTTCCGCAATCTTGCAGACTTCGAAGTTCTGCAGCATATCTCGCGGGACTTGGAAAGAAGGGTACTGTGGAGCAATGGTTTAGCCATAGCGTAGGGGATGGTTGTCAGAGTGGGTAATCGCTTTGCAGCCGTTATATATTTCCAGAACGAATTTCCCCTGTTGTCATTATATTTTTGCAGAACAGCTATACTGTATGCGTTACTGGCAATGGGATGATCTTTGGTAAAGATAAAATCACATGGCGATAGCTACTAGGAAGGACATTGTCATCAGGACAAGAAATCTGGTATCCTATGCATCGGACCGTGCAATGTTAAATCTTTTAATCTGATAATTAAGTTAGAGGATTTAAAAAGGCATACGTGAAACGTTTTACCTTTTTTCATTGGTACATACAGGTAGCATAGAAGGATCTGGGTGTGGTAAGACACTCGGTCAGATGCATCACGTAACATTAAACAAGTTTATTTACTAACAACAATTCCACATACAACAAACACTGGTAAATTGAGCACAGAAACGAACAATGTAAACTGATATTTTATAATTGAAATGTTCAAGGAAGAAACGGCACTAGCCTTTAAAATTTTACCACAAATAAAAACCTAGCTATAAAGTTTCGTCGATTCACTGATTTATAAACCGAAAAGTAATGTGAACAACAGCCAAAGGCCCTTAAAATCTTATTTACCCAAAAGAAAAAAAGGCACTAGCTACTTCAACAACTTGGATACGGGTGGTGACCGTAGATGATTAGAGTGAAGGGTAGGTCAGCTGATCAAATAACTATACTGAAGAACCAAAGGAACTGGTACAGCTCCCTAACATCATATAGGGCCCTCACGAGCACGCAGAAGTGCAGCACTACGACGTGGCATGGACTAGACTAATATCTGAAGAAGTGCTGGAGGGAACTGACACCATGAATCCTGCAGGGCTGCCTATAAATCCGTAAGAGTACGAGGGGGTGAAGATCTCTTCTGAACAGCACGTTGCAAGGCTTCACAGATGTGCTCGATAATGTTCATATCTGGGGAGTTTGGTGGCCAGCGGAAGAGTTTAAATTCAGAAGACTGTTCCTGGAGCCACACTGCAGCAATTCTGGATGTGTATGGTGTCGCATTGTACTGCTGCCATTGCCCAATACCGTCGGAATGCGCAATGGACATGAACGGATGCAGGTGATCAGACAGGATGCTAACGTACGTGTAAACTCTCAAAGTCGTATCTAGATGTATCAGGGGTCCCATATCACTCCAACTGCGTATGTCCCACACCATTACAGAGCCTCCATCACCCTGGACAGTCCCCTGCTGACTTGCAGGGTCCATAGATTCATGAGGTTGTCTCCATACCCGTACACGTCCATCCGCTCGATACAATTTGAAACGAGACTCTTCCGACCAGCCAGCATGTTTCCAATCATCAACAGTGCAATGTCGGCGTTGACAGGCACAGGCGAGGCGTAAAGCTTTAGGTCGTACTGTCATCAAGTGTACACGAGTGGGCCTTCGTCTCCGAAAGCTCATGTCGATAATGGTTCGTTGAATGGTTCGCACGCTGACACTTGTTGATGACCCAGCATTGAAATCTGCGGCAATTTGGCGAAGGATTGCACTTCTGTCACGTTGAACGATTCTCTTCAGTCGTTGTTGGTCCCGTTCTTGCAGGATCTTTTCCCGGCCGGAGCGATGTCGCAGATTTGATTTTTTACCGGATTCCTGATATTCACGGTACACTCGCGAAATGGTCGTGGGGAATATCCCCACTTCATCGCTACGTCGGATATGCTATGTCCCATCGCTCGTGCGCTGACTATAAAACCACGTCAAACTCACTTAAATCTTGATAACCTGCCATTGTAGCAGCAGTAACCGATCTAATAACTGCGCCAGACACTTACCACTTTCTTTGGAGCTTCAGTGAATAATACGACAGAAGTCTTAAGGGAAGTTGCTGCAAAGAGAAATCGTCACATATTACTGAATTATTTCAATTTATTTGAGCAACTGTTGGCACGCCACCCTGCGTAATATTCAAGAACAGTAGTGTACGGACAGTGGCCTAACTTACGTTAACTAAACACGGCCACGTATTACTCAACTGTACTATACTTGATAATTTAAACACAACGAAGGCATAAAAACATCGGTGTGTTACTGGAAATTACAAACAAAACATGACCTCAACATAAGAATTTTAGTTTGAAATAATTTCTTGTACCAGCAAACTTTTAACAATTGGTAATGGCAAATTGTTTCACGGCCAGCTGTTTACAGTATCAGGTGTGATCAGTGGCACCTGACGGAAACAGTTCTTTCAGAAACAACAGCTAACACAAAATCCACTGTTCCACACAGGTCCCTTCCCAACTTTACTTAGTACACAGAAATGACAGCTCAGGACACCGTATCAGAGAACGTGGCTGTCTTGAGATGCTCACGCCTGAACCACGGCTTCACGATGCGATGCTTGCTTCACACCACTACGAGCTTCCAGACCAGCAACTATACGCCGTGTTCTCACGCGCAGCTTGTATCCGCCTTTCGCCGGTTCCAGACCGTTTGTCTCGCTGTGCATCCATAACTGTCAAAGTCAACAATCGACGCGGCAGGGTTCACGTGGTCACGACCGCTCTCCGACTTCGTTGCTCTACGGGCTCAGAGAGTCAGTATCCTCTCGCACTGGCGCACTGCCTTCGAATCGTCTCTTCCGCGGCATACCCGCTTTCGACACGCCAGCAGCAAGCGGAATAGTCGCACCAGCTATTTTGGTTGAAACCGTATCGACAGGAACGTATCAATATCAGTACGTTGAAGTTAGACTATGTGGGAATTAGTGAAGTCGCATTGTGGTAGAGTAGTATTCCTGGTAAGTTGAGTGCAGGATCGTTAACACAAGATCAGATACAGGCAGTGCAGGAGTGGGTCTAAAAATGAATAACAACAGCAGCACAGTGCTTGAGCTACTCTCAACAGCATAAAAATACATTATCATATTAAAGGTGATCACAATGACAATATCCAACTAGTTCATATGCGTACTACGCCAGGAGCCGGGTGTGCTGTGAGCACGACCACTTGTTTGTTAGGTGCAGATTAGATGGACGCTGAATCTATCACCCTAGAGCATATACAGGGTGTTTCAAAAATGACCGGTATATGTGAAACGGCAGTAAAAACTAAACGAGCAGCGATAGAAATACACCGTTTGTTGCAATATGCTTGGGGAAACAGTACATTTTCAGGCAGACAAACTTTCGAAATTACAGTAGTTACAATTTTCAACAACAGATGGCGCTGCGGTCTGGGAAACTCTATAGTACGATATTTTCCACATATCCACCATGCGTAGCAATAATATGGCGTAGTCTCTGAATGAAATTACCCGAAACCTTTGACAACGTGTCTGGCAGAATGGCTTCACATGCAGATGAGATGTACTGCTTCAGCTGTTCAATTGTTTCTGGATTCTGGCAGTACACCTGGTCTTTCAGGTGTCCCCACAGAAAGAAGTCACAGGGGTTCATGTCTGGCGAATAGGGAGGCCAATCCACGCCGCCTCCTGTATGTTTCCGATAGCCCAAAGCAATCACACGATCATCGAAATATTCATTCAGGAAATTAAAGACGTCGGCCGTGCGATGTGGCCGGGCACCATCTTGCATAAACCACGAGGTGTTCGCAGTGTCGTCTAAGGCAGTTTGTACCGCCACAAATTCACGAAGAATGTCCAGATAGTGTGATGCAGTAATCGTTTCGGATCTGAAAAATGGGCCAATGATTCCTTTGGAAGAAATGGCGGCCCAGACCAGTACTTTTTGAGGATGCAGGGACGATGGGACTGCAACATGGGGCTTTTCGGTTCCCCATATGCGCCAGTTCTGTTTATTGACGAAGCCGTCCAGGTAAAAATAAGTTTCGTCAGTAAACCAAATGCTGCCCACATGCATATCGCCGTCATCAATCCTGTGCACTATATCGTTAGCGAATGTCTCTCGTGCAGCAATGGTAGCGGCGCTGAGGGGTTGCCGCGTTTGAATTTTGTATGGATAGAGGTGTAAACTCTGGCGCATGAGACGATACGTGGACGTTGGCGTCATTTGGACCGCAGCTGCAACACGGCGAACGGAAACCCGAGGCCGCTGTTGGATCACCTGCTGCACTAGCTGCGCGTTGCCCTCTGTGGTTGCCGTACGCGGTCGCCCTACCTTTCCAGCACGTTCATCCGTCACGTTCCCAGTCCGTTGAAATTTTTCAAACAGATCCTTTATTGTATCGCTTTTCGGTCCTTTGGTTACATTAAACCTCCGTTGAAAACTTCGTCTTGTTGCAACAACACTGTGTTCTAGGCGGTCGAATTCCAACACCAGAAAAATCCTCTGTTCTAAGGAATAAACCATGTTGTCTACAGCACACTTGCACGTTGTGAACAGCACACGCTTACAGCAGAAAGACGACGTACAGAATGGCGCACCCACAGACTGCGTTGTCTTCTATATCTTTCACATCACTTGCAGCGCCATCTGTTGTTGAAAATTGTAACTACTGTAATTTCGAAAGTTTGTCTGCCTGAAAATGTACTGTTGTCCCAAGCATATTGCAACAAACGGTGTTTTTCTATCGCTGCTCGTTTAGTTTTTATTGCCGTTTCAAATATACCGGTCATTTTTGAAACACCCTGTAAAATGATAGATTACCGCTATGAAGCTAATAGTTTACTTGGTAAATTTTAAAAGTTCCTCAACCAGTCAGGTTCATCGCCTATTGCTTATAGTAGAAGAAACGCGTCACTGAATGATTTGTATTAATTGTTGATGAATAACCGAGCTTTATATTCACTGCATGTATGCTGGCAGATACGATCGTTTTCACTACACCACATTTCTGCGATCCAACTTGCGATCCTCTTTCGATGCGATTGCTAAATCCACTATCACACCAGTAGTATATGAACATCATAAACGGCGCATCCTTTATACCGCGGATCCAGGCCACTGCGCCTGCGCGAAAAGTGGAAGAGGTGCCCTCTGCGAAGCGAAGAATTGCAGCGCCGCAGGCGATGGAAACTGGCGAAAGTGATAAATCGCAAATTAAGATGTCGCGGTTCGAAAACCAGACTGTTGTTGTTTTAAATATAAGATAAAGTAGCGTTCCATATCTTACTTAAATGAAAGCCTTTACCTCTATTAATAATGCCATCAGATAATCGTATTTCGATGGATTCCTTGAGGACACAATCCCAGTATCGAGAAGCCGGAGCCATAATTTGCGTCTCTTTAAACGACATGTTATGCCCTTCATTGAGATAATGTCCGGCGACGGCAGATTTTTCAGGCTTGAACAAACTTATGTGACGCTGATGTTCCACTTGTCGGTCATGAACAGTGCGAGTAGTCCGTCCAATATAGGCCTTTCCACAATGACAGTGAATTTGATAAACTCGAGGCTTACTAAATCTCAAGCCATCTTTAACAGATCCAAACAGGCCTCTAGTCTTGGCCAACGGCAAAAGAACATTTTCAATATCATATTTCCTGAGTATTCTAGAAATGTTCGAAGAAATATTTCCAGCACTGGGTTGAAAAGCAACTGATTTACTAGTATCCGGCGCTGGTTCACTTGATGGTCCAAACTGGAAAGCCCGATTGGCACTTCCGCTTCTCGCGCAGATGAAGTAGCCTTGACCCGTGATATAAAGGAGCCGCGCCTCTAATGCTAATCAGCTGCGATTGCAAGACTTTCAACACTTCAGAAACAAGGTGTCAATTCGAATAGAGCGAACAACAGATCAATGAGTAAAAGAGTAAATGAATTATCACAAGGGAGAGCTACAATACGCTGAATCGTGGTTACGAGAAAAATCCCCTTTGATGCAAGAATTAGACTGCGAAATAACTTACATACCAGTACGTCGAGCGCGTAGGCCAAGTTATGAAGACTAAACAACAGTCGCAGACATTAACTCCTCCTCCCTCAATACATCGTGATCCGCGTAGTCGGGAGTGTGCACTCCAAGTGCGATCTTACCGTGACTGCCAGTGTGGTGATAGGTGAGACATCGGGGTGCGCCGAACTGCGGCCGCTGTTAACTGTTGCTGGGCTGAGCCGATGTGATGTGACTGCGAATCTCGGATCTCATCATCCTCCTGATAACTCTTTGCGGATGCACGTAAGTTCAAACTGAAACTTCGAAGACTTGGCAGACTAAAGTGAAACACCTACGAGCGCAGAGTCAAGAGCAGCCTTACCAAGCAGAAATTCGAATAGAATACTTGTACGAATTGGAATATGGGTACAAATACCTCTCAGCTTTTGGTAGCCTTCCTTCAGACTTCGGAAAGGCACCCTGCCTATTTTTTTTTCTAGCCAGTCCCAGAAATGATCTGGGCTCCTCCAATCAGTGATCTGGAAGTCCGTTCCCTTGTTCCCACGATAAAGTTAAAATGTATCCGGCGATGAGGTATGTGTATATGGAAACGGGAGATTTATGTCGTCCTCTCTCCACGTCCAGACTTGTTTGTCAAAAATCCTGGAAATTTTGTTGGTCTTTGCACACCGTTCCCTCTGGAGGGGCAAAGTTGGATGTCGGCAGACACATAAGTGGCTCTATTTTTTGCTCGAGGAAACGAGTCTGGAGACCACACACAGCAGGCAAGAGAACAGCTAAGGACTCCACCCGATGTTTACTAACAAAGCAGAGTTCTCATCCCTTCCACCGGTGGTTTACCGTTATGAGCTCACCGTATTGAGCGCACCGGTCTTTCGTTCGGTCACTCACTGTCCTCAGAGATTAAGCCTGGAAGATAATCCCTCCAAAGACTAGTCCAACTCTCCAAACGATCAACTAGCGTTATACCCCGCACTCTAAACGCGCGGCAGCTCTTACAGAACGTGCGAAAGTTCCCATGCTTTCGCCCGAGCGAAAACTAGCTCCCCTGGTCAACACCAGGTGTATTTAATGGAAAAAACCTACATGCATAAATGAAATGCTAGAGGGGTGGGTTACCTACATCGCTGCACGCTACCCCCTAGCCATTCATGTAAACAACACGCAATTAGGTCGAAAGTGTATAAATAAAACTGGTTTGGAAAGTAAATAAAGCAAGAGAGTCCCGTATGCAAATGCATTATGCAAATAGGATAAATGTGAGGAGAGAGGACTGAAAGGTGCCAACTGCCTCACTGTCAGGTCCGTACATGATGAAGAGATTGAAGAGTTGTGTGAAGAGGTCAGATAAATAATTCATATATTAGAGGAGACAAATTTTCGTTGTCATGGACACTAGAATTAAGTACTATAAAAGGAAGGCAAGGAAAAATACTAGGATGTCGTAACTGGGGAAAGGAGTGAAAGGGGGAAACTGCCTGACAGAATTTTGTTCAGAGGACAATTTAATCAATGTTAATACTTGATTTAAGAATCCCGAAGATTCTTGGACACACTATAAGGTTTCTGATGCATTATGTAATAATAGCGCAGAGATTCCAGAACCATATTTTAAACTTCAAAACATCTCGACAGCTGGTCGTGGACTTTGAGCATAGCTTGTTACATGTGGACCTCAGATTCATACGGATGAAACTAAAGACAGGGAGACACTAAAGAGATGACACCTGTATAAATTGTAAGTTTCAAACGCAGTATGGGGTAACCATTGACTGAAACGGGCAACAGGACTACAAGATTGGGTAGCCTTCAGAAGTAAAATGTTGAAGGGGCAGGAGAAGATGAAACAGTAAAAAAGGTAATTAACAGTAAAAATATTTGGATTACACTCGAGGTTTTCACTGTAGTTGAAAAAAGGTGAAAATATAATTATACAGCAAATGAAGTTGCAAAAGGCTGTATAGAAGCATAAATAATTAAACTGGCAGAAAGTGCGAAATGGCAAAACAAGAACTAATACAGAAATGTAAAGCTGTCGAAGTATGTTTGACTATCAGAAAGGTAAACATTACCGAAAAGAAAACTCTGAAGAAAAGAGAAGCAGATGTTAGACATCAAGAGCGCAGATTTCAAGCGTCCTTTGGTATCGTAAATGATAACGCTGGTTTTCATTTTTTATTTTGTCGTGCATTGATGCTGGTGAGTTGGGCCGGTGGTATCTTGTGTTGTAGGCTACTTGCTTGCCGTCTGTTACTTGTTTCACATTCTCAACAATCCGAGTAGGTGGAAGCCGGGATTTTGTACTACAACGACATATGGAACAACAAGGGTAAATTAAACAGCTCTGGCAATTGTTATTACTTGAGATTTTTAAAATATATTGTTTCTGAAATGTCTTTGAACTAACATTACGCTAAATCCTCTGGAAGAAAGTGATATTACAATTGCTGACGAACAGTTTCCTGCATGGTATCATCCACGGTACACCGAAATTCTATTACTACAATTACGTCTGTTAGCAATATCAATTAATATGTGCACACTGAACAACTTACACTTAAATCTCATTATTTTGACATGAAAATTTAAAAGTATGCGTTGGCATAGTGCATAAGTGAAGTTGTATTGATACTCTAATTCCCTGTAGGCTGCTCTGAAAATGAAAGAAGGATGCAAGCCATACGAGCATCCTTAGGCCAAACGCCCAGCACAGTTCTTTTATGGGCAGTTCTAGTTTAAAGGTGTGTTGGAAAATATGCAATGACAGTGGGAACGGAAAGGTGGACAGTAAGAACATTGCATTATTTTGTGGACTTCTCCATAGCTGCTGCACAGCTAGAATACAAACAGGATGCTGTCCAAAATAAACGGGCAGGAAGGTGTATAATACAGTGTAACGTAATGAAACTTGATATTGTTCAAATTATGATTTGCTACAAGAAACCTACTGATCAAAATGTGAGCACCTCAGAAGAAAATGCTGTACAGCAAAAGTCCAAAGATCCGAGAGTATCTTAGGCAATGCCACCAGTTCACTACAAACATCAATCGCTTTTTACTTGGCAGTAAATGTAAATCCAAATGTAAATCCAAATGTATGTTCACAGCACGTAAGGGTTTCACCTTTATTCGTTGCACAGAATGCAAAGTATTTATATGCATCATAAGTTAACGCAACTGTTTCTGGACGTTTCACAGTATATAATCAAAAGACTATATTAGTTTAAGTTGAGGCCTAAATTTGCAAAGTAAGAACATAATGTGTTTCTTTCCTTTCATGTATATTGTGCAGTAGTTGTGTCCCCAGGTATCAAATATGATGCCAAAAGTAAAATTTCATTACAAATAATCATAAAAACAAAAGTATTTTACGCTAATTTATGTATGGAGGGGCCCAGAAATAGATTTAATTAAAATAGCAGATTATATGTGCCTTCAGGGCGAAGGAGTTTACACGAAAGACAAAGTTAAGGTCGGTAGGCGATGTGTATGTACAGGAGGGCTATATAAAAGAAAGAAACTTGAAAACAGTGTTATGGAAATGAATGGGAAATAGGTGAAGGTAAGAGATACAGTACTATGACAAGAATTTTGCAGAGTATTAAAAGACATAAGTCGAAATGAAGCACCTCTTTTCTAAATCTTGCTCGTGGTCTTGCGCTAACGTTCTCGCTTCCCGCACACGGGGTCCCGGGTTCGATTCCCGGCGGAGTCAGGGATTTTCCTTGCCTCGAGATGACTGGGTGTTGTGTCATCATCATCATCATCCCCATAACGGTCGGAGAAAGGCAATGGCAAATCGCCTCCGCTATTACCTTGCCTAGTCGGCGCTGCGGGTCTCCCGCATCGTTCCCTAAGCTCCTCGGAGTATGGGACCCCGTCCGTCGTCAGGGGAAAAAACGTGACAAAACTATTTGGTTAGCTGATGATCCGCATCCAAGTAACATGTTAATAGAATGAGAAAACCGGTTTAGTTGTCAGTAACTCCTTATCTATTGCACGTCAGGTTTCGAAGCTCAAACCTTCGTCTTCGGGTGCCACAAAATCATTACGTAAACGTAAATGTGTGGCGGTCGGGCCTTTCAGTAGTGAGTGTCACACCTGGTGTAGTGCTCAGTTGCGGATGTTCCTCCGACAGGACTGCTTGTTTGGGCTGAGTTGTTGAGTTTACGTCCTGATGATCATGAGCAGTAGTGAGACTCTTATCGTAAGATATCCAGCCATCACTAACGTCCGAATTCAACGCAAGGAATTCGTGACATATATCAATCACATCAGTTGCAATTAATTGTCCTCGTCTTCCTCTGAGGTATTCCATAATACATCTCGAATATATAACATTAACTTCTCTTACGAAGCAGAGAGGTGAAACTCATATTTTCCCCATGCTACACAATGTCGCTATTTTCCTCTCTGTCAACTGCTGGAAGCAGCGTCAAAGGGCCGTAAAATGTAAAGGTTTTACGTAAATCTCTGCTCCTCTGATACTGCAGTGGAATTCGTAGCTCATATTAACTCTGGGCCGAGACAAGTAAATAAAACCTCTCAGTGCAAAGTTCAGATCTGTGTTTGTTCAACAAGCGTTACACGTGCAACTAAATGCCAGAAAAATTTTATGATACGGGATTCAGAGCATTTCCTCTCCGTGCTGTTTCGAGATCTGGCGCGTGCTAAAGAGGAAGTCAAACGAACAACTTTTATGTACACATTTTTCGCGGTGCGCAGTTTCGCCTCCATTTACACAGTACGAAATCGATTGAAGATTAAAGCAACGACAAATGGTCAGTTATTCAAAGAACTGTTGCGAGTTCTTTCTGCCCGTCTTGTTTTTTCAGCATTCAGCCTACGCCTGTTAACATTATAGGACAAAGTTTCTCCACTGAAGCGTCAATTTACCGGTTGAAATGGTTGCTATGTTTGATGTTTGCTCCCACTTCGCCTTGCATCAGTCTGTTAACTGTTGAAATGCAAACACGTGTTGCTGACGCGTTACTAGGAGAGTCTTCAGGTAAGGCGTATTTTGGTCGTGGCTAGTTTCATCTCTTTCACTGCACTGCCCGCCCTAATAGATGTGATTTCACTATTTACTTTATACTGTCAGGTATTCAGCAGCTAGTGGTCTTGTAGTTCACGCAGCTGACTCTCGATCAAGGGGCCCCAGGTTCAATTCCCGGCCAGCTCAGAGATTTTCTTGGTTCGGGAAGTGTGTGTGTGTGTGTGAGTGTGTTGTCCACATTACCGTTTCATCGTCATCAACATGCAAGTCGCCGAAATGGCGTCAAATAGTGAACATATGTTCACCCCCCTTTAAAGGTCATCATCGTTGAAGTCTGACGTGTGGAATACCAGTGACATAACAATGAAAAGTGGCACTTAGTGTCACTGTGAAAGTTCTCAAATCAGGTGAAACGAGGGGAGAGAGGTCTACGTGAATGTATTCTATTGATAGAGATAGAATGAAATTGGTAGGTAGGATGCAAGTAAGTAGTAAGGTGCCAACAATAATTTTGACTATGGTATTAGTACGTAATTTATTTAGCTCAGCCTTCTGCCAGAATAAGAAACATAAAATTTCTTGGAAAATTTTGAGTGTTTAAATAGAAAAGATTGAACAACCTCTGTGAGATAAAGAAGAATAAGGCCTTCGATACAGAAAAAGAATTACAAAATATGTACTTCACGGCAATAAGACAAACATCTGCGTCAGTGGTATTGGCGTAAGCCAGCTGCAGCCTTGGAACACTACGAGGGCGTGCTGTTGAGTAATGTCTCTTGAGTCTTTTATTCTGTTCTCAAGATGAGTCAATACATGCTACGCATATTCTTTGGTCGGCTTTCACGCTTCGCCGACATAAATTGCAGCCCTCCAGCGCTAGACACTTCCGAATTGTAGCGTGTAACATTTCGGTGCGAATCGTAAGAATATCGCTGTAATACTGGACCCTCGCAAAACTGAAAGCACGAATCTGAAGAGTTCGTCCACAGATGGAGTACCCGCTTCTTTAACAAGACAACGCCAGACAACATACGATAACTGCGACGTCTGATACAGTCCGACGCCTTGGATTCACTGTCATCGATCATCCTCTATACAGTCCGTTTTCATCTGTTTCCGAAACACAAAGAAAACTTTCGTGGACCTCATTTGAATGTGATGAAATGAAGCAATCAGAGGTCATGTTGTGGCTCTGTCAACAAAGTCGAAAATTCTATAGTGACAGTATCAACAAGCCGGTCTCTCTTTGGGAGAAATAAGTTCGTCACCTGTGTGACTATGTTGAGAAATAAATATGCAGACATGAAGAATCAAGATGAAAATACTAATAAAGAAAATAAGATTTAAAAAGCTTTAAGAGTTTTCAATTAAAAAATTTAGGAGGCATTACTTTCCAGCACGCCTTCGTAATCGAAATTAGCCAGAATAAGAAATGCAGGAGTGAAATAGAGAGAAATCAACAACTGAAAAGGAAAATTCAAGTCGTTAAAACACAAATTCAAACAAGACCGCGAAACATCTGAAAATTACAACCAAATATTAATATGAAATAACTGTGGTTAAGCGCTGCAGAAACTAGTTCTGCTTTGGCTCTACCAAGATTATCATATACGTAATGAAATACAAAAAAAGTGCTTAAAAACTCTCCAGCTGATGTAATAAAAACATTTAACAGTATGACCTAATATCATTTCAACACAGAGAGAGATAGGGTAAACATCTTCACTCACATTAAATATTATTGATTTCACATGAAATTTTAACCATGGCAAATAGCAATAAACAAATGTTCAGTGTCAATTTTACGGAGAGATAAGAAGAGGAAATCTTAGCATAAAGTTCTCATTAAATAATTTTTGCTGTGATCCTCCCGGTGTAACTGTTTCATACCCTCGATTTCGTGATCCGAACTTCATCCACTTAGGCTAACTTCCTTCTTAACGCACTTTTCAAAGTTAGCAGACAGGCGTGGCCTGCAGGAAGCGCACCGGAAGTACAAGGCACGAAGTAGAAGTTTCCCACTCGGCTACAACACGGAATCGTATAGGACCTCCAGCCCATCACCGGTGACAATGTCCCAGCTAACTCTAGCAACGGAGTGAGTTTGCGAACGCGACCGATCTGCTGAAGTTAGCTAGCGCCGACTGCTCCTCGTGGGCACCGAAGGTAAATATGTTCTACCGAGTTAAGCGAACATACAGTAAGACGTCCTATCGATCCCACACGCTGTAACGGATCAGAAATAAAACAAGAACAAACGTCTGCACCTTCTCTAAAGCGTCCACACTGAAGATCCGTTAAAATCGGTCAGAACTTTTGCTTTTGTTTTGTAATTTAATGGTTCCAGCAACATGAAGGACACTGGTGCCTAACTGCAAAAGTCCTAACTTCCTTGGAAAGCTTATAAAATCAACCTCCTAGTTTACATGAGAGACGTGTCAATTGTGAGAGATGAGTGGCATGGCTGTGTTGAATGTAAGACGGGAGGAATTCAAAAAATGGCTCTGAGCACTATGGGACTTAACTTCTGAGGTCATCAGTCCCCTAGAACGTAGAACTACCTAAACCTAACCAACCTAAGGACATCACACACATCCGTGCCCGAGGCAGGATTCGAACCTGCGACCGTAGCGGTCACGCGGTTCCACACTGTAGTGCGTAGAACCGCTCGGCCACTCAGGCCGGCCGGGAGGAATTGATCACTAGGAATTCCAGTACTGTTTTCCTCAGGTAACTTTTAACAAGAACCGTATCTTTCAATGTAAATTACGACACAGGTTTCCGTACAGCGATCAAATGCAAAAACCCGAATGTGGGAAGACTACAGATTAATCGCATTCATCTCTATTGGTGTTACAAGATTCTCTCCGAGTTCACTCTTACCTTGAAGTACAATACACAAAAAAGATATTAATCAGTTAAGAGTCGATTCAACAGTTGTCGTTGCACACACACCGTCCGTCCGAAAAGTTCCAAGACTGGTTTTATTCATGACGTATAAGCGACATCAGCGCAGTAACAACGGTGGGAGCTTGAACTAACAACTGTAAACAACAGACCCGTAGTCGTGCTGGCAGTTGTGAGCTGGCAATGATGCGTAGTGAACGTGTAGCCGTAGTGTATCAACGTTGTTGTGTCATAATTCGGAAAGGAGTATCGTCTCTAAATCAAGTGTTGAAGACATGCTACAGAATACCGTGAAGAAGACACAATTGTAAGCAAATTCTGTCTAGCACACCCTGACCCCCGTACCAAAACAAAGAGAAATGGACGTGTGCCGAGAATGTACTTCAGTACAAAATGCGAACAATCCTTTTCTGAAAATCATCATCAGCAGTCGAAGCTCATCTTTCAACAGATGGTACCTGCTTTATTCACCATCTCCACTTGCCACCACTGGAGAATAGTCTAAAGATGGTCTGCAGATAGCCAGAAACCATTTACCATTGTAATAAATGTTTTTATGTGACCGAGGTTGTTTCACATTGTAACTTTAAACATAAACATTTACTGTTGTACAATACGCAGATGTGACAATAGCGTCCCAAGCGGCAGCAAGGCAGAATTATAGTAACCTTTGACAAGTGTGTGCCGGCGTCGGCGTGGACGCTGCTCTGACGACAGGGACAGCACAAGTCTGACGAGGGCCGGAACAGTTCGGCTTTCAGCCGCGGAACTGCAACTCCTGCTAATTACGGAGAACAGCCAGCTGAAATTCAACAGGCGGAACTCCACAGTGGTCGTCTCCCTGCATACAGATAAGGCACATGATCGTGTGTGGCGGGACTGGCTAATAGCCAAAGTTGTCGAACTGACCGTAGTTCCTGAATCTTTTGTTAATCCGGTCGACAGTTTTCTACAAGACAGAAGATTGTTTGGTCAAACTGATGGCAAAAAATCCGGCATGAAAACCATTACAGCAGGCATACTCCAGGGGTCTGTGATCTCACCCATCCTGTCCAGCATCTGTATCAATAACCTTCTGACGTTATCACTTGTCACTGCAAGTCTTTATGCAGCCGACATAGCCTTCTTCACCTTGGGAAGGGATATCGAACACATCATAACGAGGATGCAACGTCAACTGGAGATCAAGGAGGGCTGGAGCAAAGACGAATACGATAAAAATCAGTCCCATCCAAACAGCGTTGAAACTGTTTACCAAGAAAAGCCCGGTATTAAGGACATAACTGGGACATCGCGTAACCGCATGCACCTTTGTTGCCACGGGTTAAGTAACATGCGACTTTAGTGAACAACGTCATCACTTACACAACACCTATCGAACAAAGAAAAGTGAATGCCATGATGATGGTTCATTCCATGACGCCCTTCTTCGCTAGCCACTACCACAATCAATCAACTAAGTCCAAACTCTACAAGGAAACGATGTACATACATGAAAAAAAGTTTTGCAACACCCCGGAGCCCAGAACTCCTGAAGGTAGACGTTGACTGTGGATTATCACAGACACAGAGACACTGTTCCGAGACGTCACTAAACCAGCCCAAAGATGTAAACAACCATGCATGAGCAACGCCTATTAGACGAAGGGGTCCGACAGCCGATAAGTTCAAGTCATTCCACTAGGAACGAAGTACACGGCTCGTGTTGTCTGTAGTCAACCATGCCTAGACGGACAATACCGCAGTTCGATCGCGTCCGCAATGTTACCTTGTGCCAGGAAGGGCCCTAAACGAGGGAAGTGTCCACGCGTCTCGGAGTGAATCAAAACGATGTTGTTCGGGCATGGAGGAGGTACAGAGAGACAGGAACTGTAGATGACATGCCTCGCTCAGGCCGCCCAAGGACTACTGCTGCAGTGGATGACCGCTACCTACGGATTGTGGCTCGAAAGAACCCTGACAGCAACGCCACCATCTTGAATAATGCTCTTCGTGCAGCCACGGGGTCGTGTCACGACTCAAACTGTGCGCAATAGGCTGCATGATGCCCAACTTCACTCCCGACGCCCAAGGCGAGGTCCATCTTCAGTCACGACACCATGCAGCGCCGTACAGATGGGTCCAACAACATGATAAATGGACCTCTCAGGATTGGCATCACGTTCTCTTCACCGATGAGTGTCGAATATGACTTCAACCAATCATCGGAGACGTGTTTGGCTGTACGATAAGTGTACCCATCCTCCGACCGATAGTGCAACCATATCGGCAACATATGGGCGAGGCATTCGTCTTCATTCACGACAATTCGCGCCCAATCGTGCACATCTTGTGAATGACTTCCTTCACTATAACGACATTGCTCGACTAGATTGGACAGTGTGTTCTCCAGACATGAACACTATCGAACTTGCCTGGGATACATGGAAAAGGGTTATGGATGACGTGAGCTACCAACCACTCTGAGGGATTTACGCCGAATCGCCGTTGAGGAATGGGACGATCTGGACCAACAGTGCCTTGATGAACTTGTGGATAGTACGCCACGAAGAATACATTCATACATCAATGCAAGAGAACGTACTACTGGGTCTCGCTGCAAGGTGGTACGGCATGCAATGTGTTGTTTTCATGAGCAATAAAAATAGCGGAAATGATGTTTATGTTGATCTCTATTCCAATTTTCTGTACAGGTTCAGGAACTCTCGGAAACGAGGTGATGCAAAACTTTTTTTGATGTGTGTAGCTGTCGCTCCTTTGTGATTTGACCTCAAGGAGTGTTTCTTGCGCCACCAATATATGATGACTGCAGCCACGCCAAAACGTGTAAAGTGGTGCCTGAATGCCCCGTAAGTGGTATTCACCAGCAAATAAGAGAAAACTACCTGGTAGACAAGATCGAAGATAAGGCAAGTAAACTGTTCCAAAGAATACACCAGAATAGAGAAGCTGTTCGCCAACTGGTGACTGTAGGCCAAGCCCTGCCTAACAATGGCACAAATACAAGGTTTCTAGAGCAATATTTATGAACCCAAGAGACCACCCTGGTTGAGCGTCCTTCTACCTCAACAAGTCCACCTCTGCAGCGCAAGTATCTTAAGTAGTAACTTCATTGAAAACTACTTCCAACCCTTCACTCTAGAAGTAAAAATCGTCATAGGCCATAAGGGTTAGGCACACACGTGACAAACGGCCCCATTTGCAGTATGTGGAGTGATTCTGAGCCACGTCGCAGCCTCTGGACAGGTGCCCAGCACCAGCGGAGTCTTTCCACAGGAGCTGGAGACACCTCAACCCATAGGTGATTCATTGAGTCCAAGAACATCCAGCAACTACTACTCGGGTGGTCTCATATTCCCCTGTCCAGGCCCCAGCAATGTTATGAGGGGGCAAAGAAACCCACACCAAATCATAAAAAGCACACCTGTTTCGAAAAAATATTGCTCATTTTTCAGTGAAGATATGTACTGTACAGTCAGTCAATAGTTGACATTGTCGATACGAATAACAAGGAAAATCTGAATAAAATGGTGGCAGAGGAGCGGTTCTACGCCTGGGCCCACAGGATGGGTCACCAAGTGGCCCGATGATACAAGGTGCGAAAGTCCTTCCCATCTTATCGGGTCAGATTGCACTGCGGTTAACAATGTCTAAGTCCTTTAGGTGGGTCTCGCTTTTCCATGGCAGCCTATAGACGGCTAGAGGAGCAAACGACAGACCTTCATAGATCCCACGAAATTTATTTAGGAACAAATGAACCGAATTCTTTAAATAAGTTTCTGCTGGATGTTCTTAAATAAAATGCTTCGATTTTCTTTTTTTCCTGGTTTTCCCACAGTCCAAGTTTCGCTACCATACAATGCTATGCAGCAAACGTACATTCTCATAAATTTCTTCTTCAAATTAAGGCATATGTTGGATACTACTACAACTGTCTTCGCCAGCAGTACCCTTTTTGCCTCTGCTAGCCAACTCTTTATGTCCTCCTTGCTCCGACCGCCACTGATCATTTTACTGCCTAGGTAGCAGAATTCTTTCACTTCGTCTACTTCGTTATCAGCAATCCTGATTGGCTATTCTCATTTCTGCTACTTCTCTTTACTTTCGTCTTGCTTACATTTACTCTCAACTTACATTCTGTACTCATTAGACTCATTCCATTCAGCAGATCATGTAATCCTTCTTCCATTTTATTCAGTATAGTAATGTCATCAGCGAATTGTGTCATTGATATCCTTCCACATTGAATTTTAGTTCCACTCCTTATTCTTTCTTTTATTTGCATCATTATTGAACAGTAGGGATGAAAGAGTACATTCCTCCCTTACACCCTCTTTCATCCGAGCATTTCGTTCTTGGCCGTCCACTCTTATTATTCCCTCGCGACTCTTGTACATATTGTGTATTGCCCGTCTGTCCCTGCAGCTTACCCCTATTTTTACCCAGATTCCGAACATCTTGGATCACTTTATACTGTCGAACGCTTTTCCCAGGTCGACAAATCCTGTGAACGAGTCTTGATTTTTCTTCAGTCTTGCTTCCATTACAAGCCGCCACTTCAGAATTGATTCTCTACTGCCTAACTTTAGTAAAGCCAAACCGATCATTATCTAACATAGCCTCAATTTTCTTTTCCACTGTTCTGTATATCATTCTGGTCAGCAACTTGGATGCATGAGCTGTTTTGGAATTGGGTGGATAATGTTTTTCCGAAAGTCAGATAGTATATCCTCCGACTCACACTGTACACACCAACGCGAATTGTCGTTCTGTTGCTATTTTCCCCAATGGTTTTAGAAATTACAATGGAATGTTGTCCATTCCTTCTGCCTTATTCGATCGTAAGTATTCGAAAGCTATTTTAAATTATGATTCTAATACTGGATCCTCTATCCAATCTATATCGACTTCCGTTTCTCCTTCTATCACATCATCAGACAAGTCTTCTTCCTCATAGAGGCCTTCTGTGCATTGCTTCCACCTATCTGCTCTCTCTCTCTCTCTCTCTCTCTGCATTTAACAATGGAATTCCCATTATACTTTTAAGGTTACCGCCCTTGTTTCTCTTTTCACCAATGCAAGTCCTTTTTATTTCATTTCCAAGTGACATAGGTTTGTGTATTCCTGAATTTCCCTGAACATTTTTGTACTTCGTTTTTTCATCGATAAACTGATGAATTTCTTCTGTTACCCGTGCTCTCTTCGCAGTTACCTTTTATGTATCTATGTTTTTCATTCCAAATTCTTTGGCTTCCTGTTTTAGTCGTATCCATTTCTCCGCAACTGCAATCCGTACTGACATATTCCTTACCGCAGTATCAATAGTTTGAGAGAACTTCAAGCGTACCCTTTCGTTCATTATTCAATTGTTTCGTTATTGTCACCTTGCCCTTGGCAGTCCCCTTCCGTATATCCAATATGGTCTATTCTGGATTCATTGGCCAATGGAGATATCATCATGACATTTTATCATTATAGGCAACATGTCCTGTGGATACACACGATGCGTCTTTAAAGAAGTGGTCTCCATTGCCTTCTGCATCCTCTTGCCTTTGATCATTGCTGATTGTTAAGCCATTAGGAGCAGTTTCCCAACCCAAGGGCAAGAGAGTGTCCTGAACCACTTTCTGTTCCTGCGCCCTCCGTATGATGTTCTAAAATGAATGTAAACGGTACTGTAAACAAAAGTTTGTTTTAAACTTTCCAACAGCTGTATATTATTTGTTTTCACAATTTTTACCAACTTTAACCAGAAGACATTAAAGGAACTGTTGGAAACCACTTGCACATACTGCATGCTATACTGATAAGTTTCATTGGATCACGACGATGTGATGGGCTACAAACTACTTATTAACGTTTATGAAAAGTTCCCTTCCTCTAATTGAACTGATTCAGATGATATTATTTTATCTTTTAACATACTATATCCTCTGATAAACGTTTGTGGCAGTGATAAATCGACGTGTGACTTTCACTACAACGGGGGCTCCTTCTTTACGCCGATGGTAAGCTACTTCACACTGCCGCCCGAGCACGAATTGCGAACCAACTCAAGACCTCAATTGGCCACAAACCCTTACTTGTAACAGCTTGTCATTCTAATATTCACTCCGCACGGACAGTAGACATATGTGAACATCATAACAAATGCCACTGTCATTTATATATGCCACCGAGGATAGCTCCGAAAGTAAGACAGTAGATGAAACGTTTGTGGGACAAATGTTGCATTGGACAACGGGGGCCATAATATGACGTTGTTTTTTTTTTTTTTTTGTTGCTTGGTGGTGTCGTGTCAGAGCTATGAAGGTCAACTTTGTTTTTTTTTATTGGAATGCTATAGTTCAGTACTTATTTTCTGACAGCGGCTGTAGGGATGAATCCAATGATATGTAACAGTAAGGTCTTTGAAGGTCAACGAAGGTCACAATGGTGGCTATTTGCACGATATACGAGAGAGAATTGTCAGAGACCGTACTTCGATAAGTGCCGATGTGATAAGGAATACCACTCAATCCATGATAAGAAGACTGCAGCACTGCATTGATACCAATGACTATGACTTACACCTTCTATAACCCGAGTCCGCAGCTCATGGTCGTGCGGTAGCGTTCTCGCTTCCCGCGCCCGGGTTCCCGGGTTCGATTCCCGGCGGGGTCAGGGATTTTCTCTGCCTCGTTATGACTGGGTGTAGTGTGCTGCCCTTAGGTTAGTTAGGTTTAAGTAGTTCTAAGTTCTAGGGGACTGATGACCATAGCTGTTAAGTCCCATAGTGCTCAGAGCCATTTGAATCATTTTTTTTCCATAAATCGACGTTCAAGCCACCATTGTGACCTCCGTTGTCCTTCAAAGACCTTACTGTTACACATCATTGGATTCGTCTCTATAGCCGCTATCAGAAAATAAGTACTAAACTACAGCATCCCATTTAAAAAAAAAAAACAAAGTTGACCGTCATATCTCTGACACAACACCACCTAGCAACAAAAAACGTCATATTATGGCCCCCGTTGTCCCATGCAACTTTTGTCCCACAAACGTTTCAGTTCGTGTCAGACTTTCGGAGTTATTCTTGGTGGCAATAGTTAATGACCTACCCTGTATATCTCGTATGTCCTTCCTCTCGACGTTGCTGTCGCTGCCGCATTGTGAGATGCCACTATGAAGTTCGGAAGGTACGACCAGGAAGTAGTTGTAGATACGTGTTAGCAGTGCAGCGATGTCGATTCCTCGTATCCGCCGAACTTGACATCTTTGGGTAGCTGGGGAGCTAGAGCTATCTGATGGAGGAACGGTGGAGGTGACTGTCCAGAGAAGGCTTGTTGGCGTCATGGTGAAGACGACGCACGGAGTGTACCTGTTTTGGGTTAGTATTATTACCTTTCCCGATGTGTGCATGTTTCAGCTGCGGGCCCTGTGTGCTGGTGCTGCGCCACATGTTTGACGAGAATTTTTAGCGTCCATTTGCGCGCCTTGTTTGCCACGATTGGTCGAAGATGGAGCCTGGGATCTACCGCTACCTGTTTCAGAGCTGAGCGCTGTTTGAAATTTCTGTGACACTCTTTCCTACCGGTGGCTCTTCTGTATTCTGTAGTGGTTTAGTGATTCTTGGCTACATTGTGCTAAACTCTTCGCATCCAGTTTTGCAGCCGTGCTTAGGTAATGCCCGTTTATGAACATTTGTCATGTGTGCCCAACCCTCTCCCTTGTAGACGAACTATTGGATCTATTGTGGCTAATTCCTCTTAAACTAAAAACGCAGATACCGCAGGGAGACTAATTTTTATTGTTGCCGCTCGGGGTAGCCGCGCGGTCTGGGCACCTTGTCACGGTCCGCGCGGCTCCCGCCTTCGGAGGTTCAAGTCCTCCCTCGGGTAAGAGTGTGTGTGTTGTCCTTAGCGTAAGTTAGTTTAAGTTAGATTAAGTAGTGCGTAAGCTTAGGGACCGATGACCTCAGCAGTTTGGTCCCATAAGACCTTACCACAGATATCCAGATTTTTCCATTTAGTGTTATTCGTGTGCAATTCTTTTACAAGGTATTACGACCTGTATGTGTTGACCCATTTTAACTGTAGAGCTTTGTTTCGTCGAGAAGTTAGCTCCCCTTGGTAGCAGTAAACACTGTTGCGCGGAAACATTCGTGATTTGCAAAACCTATCAACCTTTAGTTAATAGTCATCCTGAGTATTCTTTCCGATGCACGAGAGTGCTTGTTACTTGTTGGTGTTTTTAACTCAAATTCTCCGCCGGCCGAAGTGGCCGTGCGGTTAAAGGCGCTGCAGTCTGGAACCGCAAGACCACTACGGTCGCAGGTTCGAATCCTGCCTCGGGCATGGATGTTTGTGATGTCCTTAGGTTAGTTAGGTTTAACTAGTTCTAAGTTCTAGGGGACTAATGACCTCAGCAGTTGAGTCCCATAGTGCTCAGAGCCATGTGAACCATTTTTTTCAAATTCTCCACGGAGTATGTACTCAGGGTTGAGATAACTGGTTGCAGGTGTGTTCCCACCTGAAGAGCCACCTTGCATTGTTTGCCACGTTTGATTAACTTTAACATGAAATTTTTTCTAGATTAATCTTTGTGTTCTGATGCTGTTGAATTTATCATGCCGGCTTCTGCTCTACCTGAAATCCCTGGACTAGCAGCACAGAGCGGGTGAGGTTATATTTGTGGAAAGGGGCCAACATAAGTTGCTGTTATTACTTAAAACACACAATAACATAAGCAATAATTAAAAAGTCTCAAGTTTTTAACTATAGAGCTCCTTTGATTTGATTTAAATCGGCTGAGAGCCACATACGAAAATGAAGGGCCCAACGCCTAAGCAAGGAATTGAGGTACAGGAGTTCTTCTGGAAGTTTCACTTCTATCAAAATTTTTTTACTGCAATAAAAATAGGCTGAAGGCCACACATTAGGAGAGAACAGTGTTATGGCTTAAGGCCAAAACAAAGATTTTCTGTGTTAATTCTAAATAGGCTGAAACCCAGCTAAAGGCCGCATATCAACCAAACAATTTAATTGTTTAAATCCTAGGAAGAAGGGCTTTCAAATTAACAGGCTGAGGGCCTTAGCTTAAAAAATTTCATGCGAACTCGGCTGAAGGCCTCACACTCAAATAAATAACATTGCTATGACTTAACGGCAAGAGCAAGATTTTGAATTTTCAGATTAAGACAGATTAAATTTCGGCCGAAGGCCACACACTATGGAGAAGAGAATTTCACGGCTTAAGGCCTAAAGAGAAAAAGCTTACAATTTTAATAAGCTAAATCTCGGCTGAAGGCTACACAAAGTACTTAAGACTAAAGGGAAATCACTATGTAAAACACAAGGAGCGGTGCTCAGAAGGTTCCAAGGGTCGGCCTGTGAAGTAACATTAGCGCACGTTTAGGTGAGACAGGCAGCCAGACCGACAACCTTTTAATCGGAAGGCAACCCAACCGAAGGCCAGCCGACAAACCAACCAACAAAATCTGTTGTGCTCCGACCAACGAGCAAAACGACAACAAGACGTCAATAGCACAACGTTCTGGATACTGGTGCCCAATCCAGAAAAGTCAGAATAAACGCCCAAAACTACCAACACCCCTCAGCTGTCGAACAAAACGCTGCGCTAGACAGGAACAACACGACGAGGAAAATACACTGCCAAAATTACGTCAACGCCCAGGGCAGGTAACCGGAACGTTAACGGCCACAAGGCAGAAAATACCGCTGGTGCACTTACCCGAGATTCGGAGATACAAGTTCAGCAACAATTTTGTGAGGTGACTACTAATATTATTTACAGACTTGCAATTATTTCAGTCTCAGTAAATTAAGTTAAACCCCAACCAAGGAAACAGCTGCAATTCTAGCCGACTTCAATGCACACACGTTGTTGCTCGCAGGAATCTCGCAGAAAGCAACAACCAGGATCAAACGAAGTGAAGTGATAGCAGTTGAGACTTGATACTAGGTTAAGTGAGCTCTCAACTTTAAGAGTCCAAGATCGGTGGGCGAAGAACTTCGTAACCCTCGCAAGAAGCGCCTCATAGCTTCAACCACGCGTGCACGCCGCCAGTGGCTCTGGCCACGGCCGCCTATCTTAAGAGTCGGCTGACAACGTCAAGCTGACAACGTCGTAGCCTGTGACGTCAGTAGGCCGGCTAGCGTGACCAGCTAGGCCGAGACTGGAGTTTAGATTTCGTCGAATGCAGACGACGTGTCAGATATAAATACGCAATCACTTTCTTTTTTTGTATATTTGGTCCCTATAAATAACACAGTAACCTGGAAAAGCTAATTTCTCGCAGTATTACGCCGACTTTATGTCGGGATTACGCATTTTACTCTCGTTTCCTTGCAACGATGAACTTTTCAATAACTCACATGTGTAGTATATTATGATGTTTTTTACCCGAGATTTGGAGATACAAGTTCAGCAACAATTTTGTGAGGTGCCTACTAACATTATTTACAGACCTGCAATTATTTCAGTCTGTTATTTGAAATGTATTATCATGTTCCTTCCTATATGAATGACAAACTAGTATAGAAGTTTCTGACAGCTGCTACATATCTTCCACACCTTTATATATGAGGGTGGCATAATAATAATAATTTTTAACGAACGTTTTTTGTGTATTGTTCATTAGTATGTTAGATTTTTTTTTAAATCACGTGTCCTACACAATCTATTTAAATACTTTCACACATCTTTCTGAGTCAGAATGAACTGGGGACCTAGCTGTAGGATTTTCATAAGAAGCATGATTGAAATTTATCAGTGCATTAAAGTTTATTTCGTAGTGGCCACCTCCTCCTTGCCAGTACTAATCAGAGCATTTAAGGACTGAGGTTATGGGTAAGAAAGAAGTTTCATAATTTTGTGTCAAAAGTTATGTAATGTTTTTAATTTTCTGTTAACTCCCTCCTTCTTGGAACATATTAAATGATCATTTTGGAGTTTGGTATAATTATTTAACAATATGTTACACATAATGGAAACCAGCCTTTTGTAGATATCAGTAAGTGGCCTTCCACAGAGATATAAATCTGTTACAAATATTTGCAGAGAAACATGTGATTCAACTCCTTCACCAACCAGATTGAGTAGTAACTGCTTTTGATTTTGACAAGTGAGGAATTTTGTTTCATACTCTTCAGATATTAAAAGCTGCATAACTGTATGTACAAAAGTGCCACGTTCCACAACAATATCTGATGGCACAGTCAATCCACTTCGGACAAGGTTATCAAAATATTTATCTGTGGTGTGTGCCTAAAACAAAATCAGTGCATGTTGTACAACTGAGCAATTTTGTTGTTTTGTGTGCTGCATAGCCACAAACATACAGAAGCACAGATCGGTGTACATCAACATTTTCATTGCTTATGTTGTTCAAAACACTTACAAACGGATTCACGTCAACATCCGTAGACATCACATCTGAGATGCTTACGTCATTCATTATTTCTGGAGAAAATTTTACTGGGCCATATTTTGCAGACTTTATTCCCAAAACACTCATTATACGCAACTTCTTTTCAGATTCAAATACCTTGGTTACAGAAACATTGTAGTTTCCACCCGATAATTGACCATACCTACTAAACTGTGATTCCAAATTATCAGTTTGTAGTTTTCCCGTCAGAAGATACTGCACACCTACACCACTGAAAGAATATTCAACAACTTCTGAAATAACAGAAGTACTCTGATACAATGCCTGATGTGTGTCTGTGGTCAGACAACTGGTAGCGTCCAGAGCCCTCCATCTCTCTAACCAAGCCAAAAATTTATCAAGAAATTCAAGCCCGTCATCAGAAGCACTAGTGAAAGGCAGACACAATTCATTTTGTTTGTGAATTCCCTTTGTACAGTTCTTAACATTAATAATATTTCCCCAACGGAGAATGATTTCAACAAAGTGTACAGTTCCTGAATTTTCACCATATTCAGCTTTTAAGCCTGCAAGTGTTGTCTCATTAAAAATATTGCAGACAAGGTTGATATTTTGTCTTTCTAAGCTACTGGGATACACTTATTTGTGAGTCAACTGAGGAGCTAATTTCAAAAGCTTTTTGTATTGGATCTCAATATCTGAAAATTTTGCCATTACCAGATCATTGGGTGTTGAGTCAAAATGAGGTAATTTAAATGTTCTGTCACTGGCCCTCTGGTTCAACCAGTTGTTCCTAACACTTTTAAACAAATGAACAGTGTCAAACATTACAAATACAGCGGAACCACATGACAGAAAGGAATATGGACTGCTGGAATTTTGTACCAATAGTGAAAACATATTCCTATAATTCTGTTGTTATCAGATATAATAAGAACAACAGTCAGACCACATGAGGAAAGAAACTGCCACACATTAAGTGTTAATTTATGGAGAGCTGAGCCTGACAACTGTTTGACAGGAATCAAATGAACAACTTCTTTGAAACTGCCATATAACGATGATGTGAGAAAGGCAAGCACAGTTCTTGCCTCAGATGGGGCATTATTTTCAGCATATCCATGGAGTTTCCCCCCTTTAAACCTAATACATGGCTTAAAATAAATTTCATCCACTTGCACAATTACAAATTTCTCTCTCTCATCTAATTTATCCAAAACAATTTTAAGAAAATGGGCATTTTGTGATTTATTGGTTGGACAAATCTTCAGTGAAGATGAAAGCTGCTGAATGTGTTTCACATGTGGTAAGGTAAGTAATCCACTTGACCAGAGTGCTGTATAGCATGCTGGAGATGGTTGTAGATGATAAATGCATGCATCATCATATCAACCAAATATGTCCGCTTATTCATTGCCAACGAATCTGTCTGCTCCAACAGAAACAAGAGTGTGGCACAACAATTTGGATTAGCTTCTGAATGCAGAGTAACTTTATTTGCAATATTCTTTAATTCATTTAAAAGATCACAATTGATTTCTCTACTCAAAATATTTTCTATTTGTGACCATCTGGTTACTCTAAGTGAGGAAGGTAAAATCCAACTGAGCTGCTCATGTGACATAATGAAACCATTCACACACACACTTTAGATGAGTTTGTTATTAATTTCAATACTCACTTTGACCTGAGGAATGTCTTCAGAAAAATCTATAGTATAAAAGAACATCTTATTCTCTTTAACACTAACACTCCACTTTCGTACACTGTTTATTCTATCCTGGTACTCAGCACACAAACACTGAAAATTTGCAATAATGTCCTCATCTATCATGGCTTCATTCTTCTCCTTGTCTTCATGGCGTGCACACTTCCTTCTTATTTCTGGGTCACACCTTTTTGGAGGCTGCACCTTACTTAAATACGATGGTAACCCAGGGAATATTTTTGGCACAGCTTCTGGTAAAACCAATGGCTTTTGACGAGGAAAATCGTGACAGTTCCCATCAGAGTCCTTGTAAATCTCCACTCTTGATACATCACATTCTTCAAAATGTTTAATGCAAATAACACTTCTTTTTGATGGAGTCCAGTCCTTTCTGGGGACATTTCTTGTCCATCGTTTTCTGTTTTCCTCTTCATTAGGGAATCTGAACACTGAGATGTAACCCTCTTCTTTGCTGGATTTGTAGATGCTGTTGCATCCAGGAACACAACATTTTTCTGGAATCTGCAAATAGAATGATGCATTAATTGCTAACATCTTAAATCAAAATACTATTATGTAAAATAGCAAATGAGAATTTGAGTGGGCTGGTTTATTCTACTGCTTGGACATCACGAAACACAAGTCTACAAATATAATCAAATGTGTAGAAATATTCATAATATTAACACAAAATCACTTAGGAGAATATTCTGATACTAAACTTATGAATTAAAAACTTTTGTTGCAATTGTGTAGACGAAAGTCGTTCACGTAGCACACTTGCTCATATACATGTAAAAAACACTATAAACTTCACAGAATTGTGTACTTACATTGTGTTGTATCTTCCACTGTAGTCACGACTACTTGCTATAGTTTTTGCAGAGTCCAGTATAGCATTATTACACCGTAATGTCGGATAAAACAGACACCGCGAAAGTACGTAAACAGCTGCTTCCGTTCGCTACCTTATAGCGACAGCCATGCGGTAGGCCTTAACGTAACGTTGCCACATTTCAGTCCTCCGGCCTCTAATACAGGCGGCCGTGCGCTGACCCAATTCGGCGCGACGGGGACCTCCTCGCTGCTCTGCGCCAACCGACGGAGCGCACCTCCCGGAAACGGTCAAAGTACCAAACATACGTCGGCTGATGGGACGACCGACCGAACGACCAATCAACGGTCGTTCCCGCTCCAGCCTCCTTCCGTCGGACAATGCATGTGCGTCGCCAGCGGTCGGCTAGTACTGGCTGTCCGCACCTCACTGGTGTGCCGTCCCCGGCGCTCCTTCGTCGCCGACCGGTGCTCCGTCCGCGACTACACTGCTGGTCCATCTCCAACTGACTTCTAGACACACGGCGGCCCGGAAATACTATCGGTCGCTCCAGAGGTGGCACGACGGTGTACTATCGGTACGCGCTGCTACTGCCACTCACGGGCAAGTAAGGCTGGAAGTTAGTGATGCCAGTAAATGGAATAAGAAAACGAGGTGGCAGTACCGTAATAGAAGATGACAAACAATAAATGGCATGAACAGGAGCCGTGCACAGCCCACTACCCCCGAGTACAGCGTTTTTTCTCTTTTTTTTTTTGCATGCGTCAACAAAGAACTATTGTTTTATTCCTGCCTTATTTAAGAGAGGTTTTATGTATGCTGTAATAGAACCAGTGTTAACCTCATGCTTTTTCAGTTCTATATTGATATGAAATGTGTCGTTTGTTTGCTTTCACCCTGATCTCAGACTGGGCCGGTTGTTGTCCAAGAACCTCTTGCAGTAAATTGGTTTGCTTGAATTTTTGGAAACGTAATCCACCAGCGCTTGCTAAATATATATGGAGGCGATACAACAGCCGTGAGCAATGTGAGACGATAGGTGCGGCATATTCAAGGTGGTGGAACCTAAGATACGTGATTTGGTTACAACGTTTGCTGATGATATGTTAACAGCGACACCAGCTGGCAGCAACACATTGAGATTCCAAGACGCATCCTGGAAAACGTTTTCGACAGTTATGGGTGACCGCCAACCTCAAGAAGTCAAAGTCTGCACTGACAGATATCAACTTCCTTGAACATTTTATTTCCTTGTGTAGGGAAGCAGCTTACTCACGCTATAGTAAATTCACATCAGTTTCCATTGTGTGCCAGCCAGTCTGTTGTAACTAGCTCTGACGTAATAAATGTTGCGCAATACCTTAAAAATCAAGCAAATTACCTAAAACTTTTCTGGTATGTCAGGAGTAATACCAAATTAATATATGTTAAATATCAGTTCGATAACTTCAGCCATTTCCGAAATTTGAACGTTTTTCTGTAAAAATCATTGGCGCAACAGAAAAGAGCTAGAGACTTCAAAATTTATATTTAGATTCATCTTTCATAATGATTTAATAAAAACAGTACTTTGGATTTCACAAATAAAGATTTTAGTGGAAATTCATGATTTTCTGGTTTTCGTCTCAAAACTGAAGGAAGCAAGATAGATTAAGTAGGTTAATAAATAATGCTAGGATGTTTAGATTTAAATAGGTAGGAGGTCCGCTATGACTATGAAGATGTGAAAAGTTTCTTTTGAATACCTATAAAATTATAGCGATAGCGGATCTCAAAAGGGACAGTTCAGAGTTCATCTGCTGCGTACAGTGCAATTAAATTAATTCTCTCGCCCAAAATACTTAACTTAGCCACGTCAAAATTTTATTATCAATACTTACCTGCGTGCTGAATGCACCTTTAAATTTAGAGCTTATTCGGCCATCATCAAGAGAAGCTATAATTTATTATGTAACTTGAAGTGGTGCGTTACTAGCCCAGCGGCTAGTCGGGAGAGCCGATTTGATCAGGCGTTCCCTTATCCGTCCGCACCGCGGCTTTATATATAAGAGCGTTGCGCGAGGAAGCAAGGCCCCAGTTCTCTCCAGACGCTGAATAACACGCCATCTGTGTAGGCAGTCGCGTCGCGTCGGTATCACTGCAACAAACAGCCTCGGGTGCCGTATTAAGTTACTAGAGATACACGTAACCATGAAATCATTTCAAGTGAAATGTTAATTCTGGGATGACTTTCATTATCTAGCTTCAGTTTGCGTATTGTCGTATTTTCACGTGCCGTCGCGGGACAGACATTCTACCAATAATTTAGCGTGGCGTTTGATGAAGTACTCTCATCAAATTATGGCGAGCATTCTTTTTAACTTTTAATTCGGACATTTATAGTTGCATCAGCGCATTAGACTCTGAACTGCTCTGTTAGTTAGGTTGTAGGGATACCTGTGTTTTTTTATTTGTGACTTTGAGAATATACTCAACTATTTTGGAAAATCGTTTTTGATTAGAAATCCCGGACAATATCCTAATTCCTCAGAGCTATAAGCTGCAGCTATAATGGGATTCTCAGATGAAGTGGGCACTAGGAACTCTAATTACAGGCTTCACGTTTTGTTAAATCACTTTCTGGGTGCCTAAAAAGTAAATAGAGAGCCAGTGTTGAGAACGGCGAAAGACAGCATTAACAACATTCTAACAGCCAGAAACTGATTCAACATTTCCAACAATGTACAGCAACAAACAAACATTTGTACAGCAAACGATTAACATTTCACTTCACACACGCTGCCCCACATATGGTGCATCGGCCGGGAAATCAACTAAGTGAAAGTGATTTTTAACTATTCGGATTCGCGAGTGGAATGCGACATGCAGCTGAGTAATAGAACAGTGAAAGTGTTACGTGTGCATGTGGACGACGCAATTGGATTAACAACGCATCTGGATTCACGGAGGTGGCACTGAGTCTAGCGGTGCTGCCGGCATCGCGAGTAGCCAGTTTCGCCGCACCGCAGTCGTCAGACGCAGCAGCCGGAGCCGCGCCTTCAGTTACGGGCCACGCAAACACACAACAGCCGTCGGAGTGCCATCTGCAGTTCAACGTGCCACGTCGCATCAGTAATCCTGGTACGCCACGCCGGCAACGCCATACGTCGTGCAGAAGGAACTAAGTTAAGTGAAAAGCTGTTAAAAATTTTACTAACCTGCACTAAAAGACTGTCGGCGATGGAAACGCCAAAAGGAACTGAGTTTAAACTTAAATTAGAACCTATGTCTGTTGAGGGAACTGTAAATTCAGACAACGATTCAAGTGTAAATATGCATGAAAGTAGTAATGTTAAAGTGAAATATGAAGTATTGTCTCCTGACAGTAGTGTAGGAAGGGGCCATGATTCAATAATAGAGACCCCTGTAGTAAAGCAGAAATTAGAAATTGTGAATTTATTGGATGATAGTTTCTCTGATGAATTAAAAATGAAACAGTCATCAGAAATGGTAGAATTTAAGAAGGAGAAGTTAGATATGACTAATCAATCAGAAGTTTCATTTAGTTTTGATGATTCTGGTATTGGAGCTAGTTTTTCGTCACCTGAGTCTGATAAAAAGCCAGCTAGTGAGCAACCCAAAGATGCTGGGGCTGTTGATTTGAATGTTATATTACAAGCAATAGCTGCCAGTAATGCAAAAATTGCAGCCAGTAATGCTAGAATGACAGCTGAGTTAAAATCTGATATAATTGAGGTAAATAACAGGATTGTGGCCAGTCAAACTAATTTTAATAAACGGTTTGAGGCAATGGACAATAAATTAGAATCCAATAAAGCTGAATTATAAAATTCTTTCAAGGCTAGTTGCAATAAGTTGAAAGAGGATCTGGACAGTTTGAATTATAAAATTGATTACAACCATGAGGATATTAAGAAAAAGGTTGCTCAACAGTTTTCTGAAATGTATAAAACAGTAAAATCCGAAGTTGCTGAGGTTCGCAAAGACTTCCAAATGGAAGATGCGAAGCTGGAGCACAAATTAACAGAAAAGATCGAGGCGGAATCTGAACTGTGCTCAGATAGATTTAAAGATGTTAATATAAAAGTAAACATATGTGAAGCAGACGTAGATGCAATTAAAACTGATACTACTCATATTGTACAAAGAGTAGATAATGTTGAAATGAAAGTAGAAAATATCAGTACTAACATGGCTAACCTTGAGAGTAAAATAGCTTCAGTAACTTCTGGTAATGGTAGTATACAACAAGTTGTAGCTGCAAACGCCGCTTTTATCGGGTGTCGGCAGTTCTTGCGGTTCGATCCAGATAAAAATATCCACCCGCTAGATTTCTGGAACGATTTTGAAGATGTGATTCCACAAACTTGGTCTGAACGAGAGAAAATCTCATTTATTAGAAGCCATTTAGGAGGTGACGCCATGCGTTGGTCAGCTGATGTTATGTTAAAGTGTAAAACATTAGCGGAATTTAAAACAGCTTTTATTAATGAGTATTGGTCTAGCAATAAGCAAAATGAAGTGTTGAGAGAATTTTGGAGTGGAAAGCGCTTCAATGCAGGCAAGGAATCCATTAAAGAATTTGCTAGGTCATGGATCTCACGTTTGTCACATTTGGACGAAAAGCTAAAACCTGAAATGATAATACTAGGTCTTGAAGCCAAACTGCCATGGTATTGGCAAACTAGAATTATATCAGCCCCTAGAGACAATCTGGATCGTTTCATTGAATATTTGGAACGTGTAGAACGTGTTGCTGCCAATGAGGAGCAAGCACGTAATAACAGAAATGCCAATAACAATAATAGTAATTTTAGGAACGAGCAAAATGGCAATGTAAACATCAGAACAGTAGGTGTTCGCCATCCTAAGGGAGGTAGGAATTGGGGAAATAATTATCAGAACCAACAATGGCGTCCAAGTGATAATAATATTGTTTCAAACAGAAATATGCATGTAAACAACAGTACGGAAGGTAATGCTGTGCCAGTCAACTATAATGAAACTAAAGGAAACAGCAGTAGGCCGAGGCAGGAAAACTAGTTCCCGTCTATGAGGACACTGGCGCTCACCAGGCGGTTACTTTTCCTAAGCCAGTAGTTAAGGGAATTGGTAAGACAGATCAGAATACTCAAACTGAACAGGTGGATGAAGAGTCGGTAGCACCTAAGGATACAACAGAAATATTAGATCACTCTCAGTATTTGATAGATACCGTGTTAGAGACGCTTTCTAAGTGGGAAGAGAAAGAGAAGGCGCAGCAGTGTAACGATAGGGAAGAGCTATAAAATACTGAATTGTCAGGTGAAGAAGCAGAAGAAATTCATGCTTATATTTACGATGAAGATGATGTGCTCTTATCTAAAGTGCCTGTGCAGGATGTTGATAATGTACTAATAGATTTAGGACAGGAGGTAAGTGAGAATGTAGAGGGTAGGCTATTGGGGGTCGATGAACCCAGTAGCTGTGACCAGTTGTCACTTGAGAAGGAAATCGACTATAATGGTGAAAGTGGTTTAGCTGTAACTAGTGTTATGCCCGGTCTGGAGGCGCAGAATCGCCCAGACTACAGTAATTTGGGTTATGTTCAGCAAACTAAATGTAATGAAGTCGTGCGGTGTTTCGATTTAAAATTAATAGACCGACTGGAAAAGGCAGCTGAAAATGTAATTCAGGAAACCCCTACACACTGTGACCTAAATGTAATGAAGACAGATGTTGATCACTTTAGTTGGAGACAAATCCAAAAGGAACTATTAGATGAATTTGAGGAACCACGTGTACAACCTAGAATAAGCCACCCTATAATAATAGTGAGTATGTTGGGTATCAATGTGCGTTGTCTCTTAGACAGTGGAAGTGAGGTGAGTGCAATATCTCAGTCCTTCTTTGATGCATTACCTGGTAAAGACAAGCTTACAGTAATGAGGGTATCAGGACTAAGAATAATTGGTGCTACTGGCAAGGTGTCAAAAACGGTAAAGCAAGGAGCTTTGCTGCCCATTAACATTAATGGTAATTTAATTGATCATCCATGTTTAATTGTAAACAATCTCAGTATTGAGGTTTTAATTGGCATAGACTTCTTGTCAAAATATCAGAGTGTTGTTGACTTTGAAGGAAGCCAGTTAAAAATGGTCTTGCCGATAACCGGAGTAATTACAGTCCCTTTTAGTGATAAACATGTAGTAACTGATGATGTAACTTGGGAGCTGCCTACACGAGTTCTGAAAAATAGGAGGTATTGGGACGAAGTTGTTAATCTTAGTACAAGTAAGCTAAACACAGAAGAAGAAGAAGCAATTATTTTAGACAAAATAGAAACTAAATTGCAGGAAATCGATAAGATTTCAGCCAATCAGAAGGAAGAACTGAGACAGGTTCTAAAAAGGCATCATAAAGTATTTTCAGATCGACGTGGCGTGATCAAAGGTTATGAATGAATACTGTAGGGAGGAGGTTGTTCTGTAACCTCTACACAGTGTGGCAGCTGTGCAGTCCCAGCTGTGTGAGATCTTCTTTCCATTTCAGGTCTCACTCATTCTTCATCTTTCCTATCCACCAAAATTTCGACCTCTTCTTTCCAAATACTAAAATTATCCGTTATGGTTATCAAACCAATAATAAACAAAACAGCATTAAGCTAATGAATGCTGTAGGGAAGAGGTTGTTCTGTAACCTCTACACAGTGTGGCAGCTATGCAGTCCCAGCTGTGTGAGATCTTCTTTCCTTTTCAGGTCTCACTCATTCTTCATCTTTCCTGTCCCCAAAAATTTCGACCTCTTCTTTAAAACAAAATTTTCCGGTATGGTTATCAAAACAGCATTCAGCTAATGAATGCTGTAGGGAGGCGGTTGTTCTGTAACCTCTACACAGTGTGGCAGCTGTGCAGTCCCAGCTGTGTGAGATCTTTCCCTTTCAGGTCTCACTCACTCTTCATCTTTCCTATCTACAAAACTTTCGACCTCTTCTTTCCAAACATTAAAATTTTCCGTTATGACTATCAAGACAGCATTCAGCTAATGAATGCTGTAGGGAAGAGGTTGTTCTGTAACCTCTACACAGTGTGGCGGCTGTGCAGTCCCAGCTGTGTGAAATCTTCTTTCCCATTTCAGGTCTCACTCAATCTTCATCTTTCCTATCTACAAAAATTTCGACTTCTTTCCAACAAATTAAATTTTCCGTTATGACTATTAAGCCAGCATTCAACTAATGAATGCTGTAGGGAGGAGGTTGTTCTGTAACCTCTACACAGTGTGGCAGCTGTGCAGTCCCAGCTGTGTGAGATCTTCTTTCCTTTTCAGGTCTCACTCATTCTTCATCTTTCCTATCTACAAAAATTTCGACCTCTTCTTTCTAACATATTAAATCCGTTATGATTATCAAGTCAGCATTCAGCTAATGAATGCTGTAGGGAGGAGGTTGTTCTGTAACCTCTACACAGTGTGGCAGCTGTGCAGTCCCAGCTGTGTGAGATCTTCCTTCCCTTTCAGGTCTCACTCATTCTTCATCTTTCCCATCTACAAAAATTTCGACCTCTTCTTTCCAACACAAAAATTTTCCGTCATGGCTATCCAGCCATGTGTTTTGTAACTATTCTATCCACCGATAAGTGAAGAAAAATACCTGATGTGACAAACCTAATAGGGACAAACAATAGAGAAGTATGACGTAATTAAGATACAAATGTATTTGAGTAACAATTACGTATAGAACCTTGGTAATATTATAAGTACAAAGTGTTGTTTTATTGGAAATGGTACCACAATAATATTTTATAAAGATGTACAAATTCATGTACAAGCAGGATCTGAAGTGGTAGTGAAACCTAGTGTATGCATTAGAGCTAACTACGAAATAGTAAAAGAGATTGCTTAGTTATAAGAAAAATATGCAGATAAGTTGTAAGATTAAACTCACCTGGTGTAGCAAGGAAAGGCAGTGTAATAGAATTGAGCAGTGTTTGTGGTTGAGACGTGAAGGACACGTCCCTGAAGTATTTATAAGGTTGGAGCTGGACATTATTTTGGTGTAGTGTGTTACAGGATACACCTACACGTATTGAGGTTATGAGTTGGAGGCGTGAATGCGACCATAGGTACCCTTATGTTAGATGAGACAGAGCAGCTCATGGTGTCCTATAGGTTTAAGGAAATTAGCATTACGCTCGTCCATAATTACTTGATGCATTTTAGTGGTAGGTCTGAGAGAGACTACCTGTGGTTTCAGCGTCCGATCGAGTGGAAATGGATTGCCACGTGAGCAAACTGATCAGCTGCAATACACTAAAGATATGAAATAAATGTGCTATCCTATGCTTTAAATATTAATAGAGTGAGTGTTAAATAAGTACATACACTAGCAAAGTAAATAAGTAACATAATGGCAGACGTAAAACATTATTTTAGCTCAGCATAAATACACTTCAAAGTAAGTAAGTACCTAATTGCAGATGTGGAACTGACAACAGCAGAGGGCCAATAAGTGGATTTAGTAGTCAACTAAACATAGTGTGTTTTGAACACTCACAACTGTACTATTACCAAAAGTTACTCACATGTACAAAGAAGCTGAGAAAACAACCACTAATCATACTCATACTATCTCTAAGAATAAGGTAATCAAAGATGAGTTAGTTAAGGGCTTAAAATACAAATGTATCAGGAATGTACCGAGCATTGGTTCAGTGTTCCGGCCCAGAAATAATAAATTCAGATTAAATATGATTTATGATTGTATGCCTTAGGAGCATAAATTTTCTCTAGTACAAGACTAAAGGCGTTTTGAGCCATTTGTTTAACGATTTTATGACAATTAAGTAACCGCGAGAGTAATACTGAAAAAGTTCTGTTAACTTTGTTCCAGAAACATATTAAAGGCTAAAATGTATATATATCCCCCATTTCATTGTGACCCACCCTTAGATATTAAGTGAACAGAGTCTGAGGCACTCTTTTTGTTTGTTCTACAGGACAAACCAGATAATGGCAGCCTGGTAGCTGCGGGAAAGCGTGGAGTGACTTGGACACAACTCACAGTGACCCCTCCCCTTTCCCCATGTAATTTAGAGTGATCGAGAAGGACGCACACCATAGCAACTTCCCTCCTCTACCCTTGTGACTGGAAGCCAAAGCGGCTACAACCACGTGTGTAAAAATTATTTGTGTACTTTTCTTTCAGGTTTAGAAAAGACTGCTAGGAGATAATCAGCTGTTTATGTATCATGTTATTTTCTTTGAGTTTGTGTATGTAAAAATGTATTTAATGGATCTAAGATTTTCATAATTTTTCTATTTGTATGTGTTTGTTTGTCTAAGGCAATATGTATGCCAAAATATTTCATTGACTTTGCTTGAAAATTTGAGTAATGACATTGTTTAAAAGGCAGTGAACATGCCCAAAATTTAAATAATTAATGTAGGTAATCAGTTTTCTTTTAATGTTTCTACATGTTTACATTTCAATTTTGATTTTTCATAGGGAGTTAAACTGTACTCTTGCTTCCCTTTCTGTAATTAAATTTTTTTTCCTTCATTAACATTCATAAACAAAAAATTTAAGTAGAGGGTGATGTAGGGAAGCAGCCTACTCACGCTATAGTAAATTCACATCAGTTTAAAAAAAAAATGGTTCAAATGGCTCTGAGCACTATGGGACTCAACTGCTGAGGTCATTAGTCCCCTAGAACTTAGAACTAGTTAAACCTAACTAACCTAAGGACATCACAAACATCCATGCCCAAGGCAGGATTCGAACCTGCGACCGTAGCGGTCTTGCGGTTCCAGACTGCAGCGCCTTTAACCGCACGGCCACTTCGGCCGGCTCACATCAGTTTCCATTGTGTGCCAGCCAGTCTGTTGTAACTAGCTCTGACGTAATAAATGTTGCGCAATACCTTAAAAATCAAGCAAATTACCTAAAACTTTTCTGGTATGTCAGGAGTAATACCAAATTAATATATGTTAAATATCAGTTCGATAACTTCAGCCATTTCCGAAATTTGAACGTTTTTCTGTAAAAATCATTGGCGCAACAGAAAAGAGCTAGAGACTTCAAAATTTATATTTAGATTCATCTTTCATAATGATTTAATAAAAACAGTACTTTGGATTTCACAAATAAAGATTTTAGTGGAAATTCATGATTTTCTGGTTTTCGTCTCAAAACTGAAGGAAGCAAGATAGATTAAGTAGGTTAATAAATAATGCTAGGATGTTTAGATTTAAATAGGTAGGAGGTCCGCTATGACTATGAAGATGTGAAAAGTTTCTTTTGAATACCTATAAAATTATAGCGATAGCGGATCTCAAAAGGGACAGTTCAGAGTTCATCTGCTGCGTACAGTGCAATTAAATTAATTCTCTCGCCCAAAATACTTAACTTAGCCACGTCAAAATTTTATTATCAATACTTACCTGCGTGCTGAATGCACCTTTAAATTTAGAGCTTATTCGGCCATCATCAAGAGAAGCTATAATTTATTATGTAACTTGAAGTGGTGCGTTACTAGCCCAGCGGCTAGTCGGGAGAGCCGATTTGATCAGGCGTTCCCTTATCCGTCCGCACCGCGGCTTTATATATAAGAGCGTTGCGCGAGGAAGCAAGGCCCCAGTTCTCTCCAGACGCTGAATAACACGCCATCTGTGTCGGCAGTCGCGTCGCGTCGGTATCACTGCGACAAACAGCCTCGGGTGCCGTATTAAGTTACTAGAGATACGCGTAACCATGAAATCATTTCAAGTGAAATGTTAATTCTGGGATGACTTTCATTATCTAGCTTCAGTTTGCGTATTGTCGTATTTTCACGTGCCGTCGCGGGACAGACATTCTACCAATAATTTAGCGTGGCGTTTGATGAAGTACTCTCATCAAATTATGGCGAGCATTCTTTTTAACTTTTAATTCGGACATTTATAGTTGCATCAGCGCATTAGACTCTGAACTGCTCTGTTAGTTAGGTTGTAGGGATACTTGTGTTTTTTTATTTGTGACTTTGAGAATATACTCAACTATTTTGGAAAATCGTTTTTGATTAGAAATCCCGGACAATATCCTAATTCCTCAGAGCTATAAGCTGCAGCTATAATGGGATTCTCAGATGAAGTGGGCACTAGGAACTCTAATTACAGGCTTCACGTTTTGTTAAATCACTTTCTGGGTGCCTAAAAAGTAAATAGAGAGCCAGTGTTGAGAACGGCGAAAGACAGCATTAACAACATTCTAACAGCCAGAAACTGATTCAACATTTCCAACAATGTACAGCAACAAACAAACATTTGTACAGCAAACGATTAACATTTCACTTCACACACGCTGCCCCACATACGGTGCATCGGCCGGGAAATCAACTAAGTGAAAGTGATTTTTAACTATTCGGATTCGCGAGTGGAATGCGACATGCAGCTGAGTAATAGAACAGTGAAAGTGTTACGTGTGCATGTGGACGACGCAATTGGATTAACAACGCATCTGGATTCACGGAGGTGGCACTGAGTCTAGCGGTGCTGCCGGCATCGCGAGTAGCCAGTTTCGCCGCACCGCAGTCGTCAGACGCAGCAGCCGGAGCCGCGCCTTCAGTTACGGGCCACGCAAACACACAACAGCCGTCGGAGTGCCATCTGCAGTTCAACGTGCCACGTCGCATCAGTAATCCTGGTACGCCACGCCGGCAACGCCATACGTCGTGCAGAAGGAACTAAGTTAAGTGAAAAGCTGTTAAAAATTTTACTAACCTGCACTAAAAGACTGTCGGCGATGGAAACGCCAAAAGGAACTGAGTTTAAACTTAAATTAGAACCTATGTCTGTTGAGGGAACTGTAAATTCAGACAACGATTCAAGTGTAAATATGCATGAAAGTAGTAATGTTAAAGTGAAATATGAAGTATTGTCTCCTGACAGTAGTGTGGGAAGGGGCCATGATTCAATAATAGAGACCCCTGTAGTAAAGCAGAAATTAGAAATTGTAAATTTATTGGATGATAGTTTCTCTGATGAATTAAAAATGAAACAGTCATCAGAAATGGTAGAATTTAAGAAGGAGAAGTTAGATATGACTAATCAATCAGAAGTTTCATTTAGTTTTGATGATTCTGGTATTGGAGCTAGTTTTTCGTCACCTGAGTCTGATAAAAAGCCAGCTAGTGAGCAACCCAAAGATGCTGGGGCTGTTGATTTGAATGTTATATTACAAGCAATAGCTGCCAGTAATGCAAAAATTGCAGCCAGTAATGCTAGAATGACAGCTGAGTTAAAATCTGATATAATTGAGGTAAATAACAGGATTGTGGCCAGTCAAACTAATTTTAATAAACGGTTTGAGGCAATGGACAATAAATTAGAATCCAATAAAGCTGAATTATAAAATTCTTTCAAGGCTAGTTGCAATAAGTTGAAAGAGGATCTGGACAGTTTGAATTATAAAATTGATTACAACCATGAGGATATTAAGAAAAAGGTTGCTCAACAGTTTTCTGAAATGTATAAAACAGTAAAATCCGAAGTTGCTGAGGTTCGCAAAGACTTCCAAATGGAAGATGCGAAGCTGGAGCACAAATTAACAGAAAAGATCGAGGCGGAATCTGAACTGTGCTCAGATAGATTTAAAGATGTTAATATAAAAGTAAACATATGTGAAGCAGACGTAGATGCAATTAAAACTGATACTACTCATATTGTACAAAGAGTAGATAATGTTGAAATGAAAGTAGAAAATATCAGTACTAACATGGCTAACCTTGAGAGTAAAATAGCTTCAGTAACTTCTGGTAATGGTAGTATACAACAAGTTGTAGCTGCAAACGCCGCTTTTATCGGGTGTCGGCAGTTCTTGCGGTTCGATCCAGATAAAAATATCCACCCGCTAGATTTCTGGAACGATTTTGAAGATGTGATTCCACAAACTTGGTCTGAACGAGAGAAAATCTCATTTATTAGAAGCCATTTAGGAGGTGACGCCATGCGTTGGTCAGCTGATGTTATGTTAAAGTGTAAAACATTAGCGGAATTTAAAACAGCTTTTATTAATGAGTATTGGTCTAGCAATAAGCAAAATGAAGTGTTGAGAGAATTTTGGAGTGGAAAGCGCTTCAATGCAGGCAAGGAATCCATTAAAGAATTTGCTAGGTCATGGATCTCACGTTTGTCACATTTGGACGAAAAGCTAAAACCTGAAATGATAATACTAGGTCTTGAAGCCAAACTGCCATGGTATTGGCAAACTAGAATTATATCAGCCCCTAGAGACAATCTGGATCGTTTCATTGAATATTTGGAACGTGTAGAACGTGTTGCTGCCAATGAGGAGCAAGCACGTAATAACAGAAATGCCAATAACAATAATAGTAATTTTAGGAACGAGCAAAATGGCAATGTAAACATCAGAACAGTAGGTGTTCGCCATCCTAAGGGAGGTAGGAATTGGGGAAATAATTATCAGAACCAACAATGGCGTCCAAGTGATAATAATATTGTTTCAAACAGAAATATGCATGTAAACAACAGTACGGAAGGTAATGCTGTGCCAGTCAACTATAATGAAACTAAAGGAAACAGCAGTAGGCCGAGGCAGGAAAACTAGTTCCCGTCTATGAGGACACTGGCGCTCACCAGGCGGTTACTTTTCCTAAGCCAGTAGTTAAGGGAATTGGTAAGACAGATCAGAATACTCAAACTGAACAGGTGGATGAAGAGTCGGTAGCACCTAAGGATACAACAGAAATATTAGATCACTCTCAGTATTTGATAGATACCGTGTTAGAGACGCTTTCTAAGTGGGAAGAGAAAGAGAAGGCGCAGCAGTGTAACGATAGGGAAGAGCTATAAAATACTGAATTGTCAGGTGAAGAAGCAGAAGAAATTCATGCTTATATTTACGATGAAGATGATGTGCTCTTATCTAAAGTGCCTGTGCAGGATGTTGATAATGTACTAATAGATTTAGGACAGGAGGTAAGTGAGAATGTAGAGGGTAGGCTATTGGGGGTCGATGAACCCAGTAGCTGTGACCAGTTGTCACTTGAGAAGGAAATCGACTATAATGGTGAAAGTGGTTTAGCTGTAACTAGTGTTATGCCCGGTCTGGAGGCGCAGAATCGCCCAGACTACAGTAATTTGGGTTATGTTCAGCAAACTAAATGTAATGAAGTCGTGCGGTGTTTCGATTTAAAATTAATAGACCGACTGGAAAAGGCAGCTGAAAATGTAATTCAGGAAACCCCTACACACTGTGACCTAAATGTAATGAAGACAGATGTTGATCACTTTAGTTGGAGACAAATCCAAAAGGAACTATTAGATGAATTTGAGGAACCACGTGTACAACCTAGAATAAGCCACCCTATAATAATAGTGAGTATGTTGGGTATCAATGTGCGTTGTCTCTTAGACAGTGGAAGTGAGGTGAGTGCAATATCTCAGTCCTTCTTTGATGCATTACCTGGTAAAGACAAGCTTACAGTAATGAGGGTATCAGGACTAAGAATAATTGGTGCTACTGGCAAGGTGTCAAAAACGGTAAAGCAAGGAGCTTTGCTGCCCATTAACATTAATGGTAATTTAATTGATCATCCATGTTTAATTGTAAACAATCTCAGTATTGAGGTTTTAATTGGCATAGACTTCTTGTCAAAATATCAGAGTGTTGTTGACTTTGAAGGAAGCCAGTTAAAAATGGTCTTGCCGATAACCGGAGTAATTACAGTCCCTTTTAGTGATAAACATGTAGTAACTGATGATGTAACTTGGGAGCTGCCTACACGAGTTCTGAAAAATAGGAGGTATTGGGACGAAGTTGTTAATCTTAGTACAAGTAAGCTAAACACAGAAGAAGAAGAAGCAATTATTTTAGACAAAATAGAAACTAAATTGCAGGAAATCGATAAGATTTCAGCCAATCAGAAGGAAGAACTGAGACAGGTTCTAAAAAGGCATCATAAAGTATTTTCAGATCGACGTGGCGTGATCAAAGGTTATGAATGAATACTGTAGGGAGGAGGTTGTTCTGTAACCTCTACACAGTGTGGCAGCTGTGCAGTCCCAGCTGTGTGAGATCTTCTTTCCATTTCAGGTCTCACTCATTCTTCATCTTTCCTATCCACCAAAATTTCGACCTCTTCTTTCCAAATACTAAAATTATCCGTTATGGTTATCAAACCAATAATAAACAAAACAGCATTAAGCTAATGAATGCTGTAGGGAAGAGGTTGTTCTGTAACCTCTACACAGTGTGGCAGCTATGCAGTCCCAGCTGTGTGAGATCTTCTTTCCTTTTCAGGTCTCACTCATTCTTCATCTTTCCTGTCCCCAAAAATTTCGACCTCTTCTTTAAAACAAAATTTTCCGGTATGGTTATCAAAACAGCATTCAGCTAATGAATGCTGTAGGGAGGCGGTTGTTCTGTAACCTCTACACAGTGTGGCAGCTGTGCAGTCCCAGCTGTGTGAGATCTTTCCCTTTCAGGTCTCACTCACTCTTCATCTTTCCTATCTACAAAACTTTCGACCTCTTCTTTCCAAACATTAAAATTTTCCGTTATGACTATCAAGACAGCATTCAGCTAATGAATGCTGTAGGGAAGAGGTTGTTCTGTAACCTCTACACAGTGTGGCGGCTGTGCAGTCCCAGCTGTGTGAAATCTTCTTTCCCATTTCAGGTCTCACTCAATCTTCATCTTTCCTATCTACAAAAATTTCGACTTCTTTCCAACAAATTAAATTTTCCGTTATGACTATTAAGCCAGCATTCAACTAATGAATGCTGTAGGGAGGAGGTTGTTCTGTAACCTCTACACAGTGTGGCAGCTGTGCAGTCCCAGCTGTGTGAGATCTTCTTTCCTTTTCAGGTCTCACTCATTCTTCATCTTTCCTATCTACAAAAATTTCGACCTCTTCTTTCTAACATATTAAATCCGTTATGATTATCAAGTCAGCATTCAGCTAATGAATGCTGTAGGGAGGAGGTTGTTCTGTAACCTCTACACAGTGTGGCAGCTGTGCAGTCCCAGCTGTGTGAGATCTTCCTTCCCTTTCAGGTCTCACTCATTCTTCATCTTTCCCATCTACAAAAATTTCGACCTCTTCTTTCCAACACAAAAATTTTCCGTCATGGCTATCCAGCCATGTGTTTTGTAACTATTCTATCCACCGATAAGTGAAGAAAAATACCTGATGTGACAAACCTAATAGGGACAAACAATAGAGAAGTATGACGTAATTAAGATACAAATGTATTTGAGTAACAATTACGTATAGAACCTTGGTAATATTATAAGTACAAAGTGTTGTTTTATTGGAAATGGTACCACAATAATATTTTATAAAGATGTACAAATTCATGTACAAGCAGGATCTGAAGTGGTAGTGAAACCTAGTGTATGCATTAGAGCTAACTACGAAATAGTAAAAGAGATTGCTTAGTTATAAGAAAAATATGCAGATAAGTTGTAAGATTAAACTCACCTGGTGTAGCAAGGAAAGGCAGTGTAATAGAATTGAGCAGTGTTTGTGGTTGAGACGTGAAGGACACGTCCCTGAAGTATTTATAAGGTTGGAGCTGGACATTATTTTGGTGTAGTGTGTTACAGGATACACCTACACGTATTGAGGTTATGAGTTGGAGGCGTGAATGCGACCATAGGTACCCTTATGTTAGATGAGACAGAGCAGCTCATGGTGTCCTATAGGTTTAAGGAAATTAGCATTACGCTCGTCCATAATTACTTGATGCATTTTAGTGGTAGGTCTGAGAGAGACTACCTGTGGTTTCAGCGTCCGATCGAGTGGAAATGGATTGCCACGTGAGCAAACTGATCAGCTGCAATACACTAAAGATATGAAATAAATGTGCTATCCTATGCTTTAAATATTAATAGAGTGAGTGTTAAATAAGTACATACACTAGCAAAGTAAATAAGTAACATAATGGCAGACGTAAAACATTATTTTAGCTCAGCATAAATACACTTCAAAGTAAGTAAGTACCTAATTGCAGATGTGGAACTGACAACAGCAGAGGGCCAATAAGTGGATTTAGTAGTCAACTAAACATAGTGTGTTTTGAACACTCACAACTGTACTATTACCAAAAGTTACTCACATGTACAAAGAAGCTGAGAAAACAACCACTAATCATACTCATACTATCTCTAAGAATAAGGTAATCAAAGATGAGTTAGTTAAGGGCTTAAAATACAAATGTATCAGGAATGTACCGAGCATTGGTTCAGTGTTCCGGCCCAGAAATAATAAATTCAGATTAAATATGATTTATGATTGTATGCCTTAGGAGCATAAATTTTCTCTAGTACAAGACTAAAGGCGTTTTGAGCCATTTGTTTAACGATTTTATGACAATTAAGTAACCGCGAGAGTAATACTGAAAAAGTTCTGTTAACTTTGTTCCAGAAACATATTAAAGGCTAAAATGTATATATATCCCCCATTTCATTGTGACCCACCCTTAGATATTAAGTGAACAGAGTCTGAGGCACTCTTTTTGTTTGTTCTACAGGACAAACCAGATAATGGCAGCCTGGTAGCTGCGGGAAAGCGTGGAGTGACTTGGACACAACTCACAGTGACCCCTCCCCTTTCCCCATGTAATTTAGAGTGATCGAGAAGGACGCACACCATAGCAACTTCCCTCCTCTACCCTTGTGACTGGAAGCCAAAGCGGCTACAACCACGTGTGTAAAAATTATTTGTGTACTTTTCTTTCAGGTTTAGAAAAGACTGCTAGGAGATAATCAGCTGTTTATGTATCATGTTATTTTCTTTGAGTTTGTGTATGTAAAAATGTATTTAATGGATCTAAGATTTTCATAATTTTTCTATTTGTATGTGTTTGTTTGTCTAAGGCAATATGTATGCCAAAATATTTCATTGACTTTGCTTGAAAATTTGAGTAATGACATTGTTTAAAAGGCAGTGAACATGCCCACAATTTAAATAATTAATGTAGGTAATCAGTTTTCTTTTAATGTTTCTACATGTTTACATTTCAATTTTGATTTTTCATAGGGAGTTAAACTGTACTCTTGCTTCCCTTTCTGTAATTAAATTTTTTTTCCTTCATTAACATTCATAAACAAAAAATTTAAGTAGAGGGTGATGTAGGGAAGCAGCCTACTCACGCTATAGTAAATTCACATCAGTTTAAAAAAAAAATGGTTCAAATGGCTCTGAGCACTATGGGACTCAACTGCTGAGGTCATTAGTCCCCTAGAACTTAGAACTAGTTAAACCTAACTAACCTAAGGACATCACAAACATCCATGCCCAAGGCAGGATTCGAACCTGCGACCGTAGCGGTCTTGCGGTTCCAGACTGCAGCGCCTTTAACCGCACGGCCACTTCGGCCGGCTCACATCAGTTTCCATTGTGTGCCAGCCAGTCTGTTGTAACTAGCTCTGACGTAATAAATGTTGCGCAATACCTTAAAAATCAAGCAAATTACCTAAAACTTTTCTGGTATGTCAGGAGTAATACCAAATTAATATATGTTAAATATCAGTTCGATAACTTCAGCCATTTCCGAAATTTGAACGTTTTTCTGTAAAAATCATTGGCGCAACAGAAAAGAGCTAGAGACTTCAAAATTTATATTTAGATTCATCTTTCATAATGATTTAATAAAAACAGTACTTTGGATTTCACAAATAAAGATTTTAGTGGAAATTCATGATTTTCTGGTTTTCGTCTCAAAACTGAAGGAAGCAAGATAGATTAAGTAGGTTAATAAATAATGCTAGGATGTTTAGATTTAAATAGGTAGGAGGTCCGCTATGACTATGAAGATGTGAAAAGTTTCTTTTGAATACCTATAAAATTATAGCGATAGCGGATCTCAAAAGGGACAGTTCAGAGTTCATCTGCTGCGTACAGTGCAATTAAATTAATTCTCTCGCCCAAAATACTTAACTTAGCCACGTCAAAATTTTATTATCAATACTTACCTGCGTGCTGAATGCACCTTTAAATTTAGAGCTTATTCGGCCATCATCAAGAGAAGCTATAATTTATTATGTAACTTGAAGTGGTGCGTTACTAGCCCAGCGGCTAGTCGGGAGAGCCGATTTGATCAGGCGTTCCCTTATCCGTCCGCACCGCGGCTTTATATATAAGAGCGTTGCGCGAGGAAGCAAGGCCCCAGTTCTCTCCAGACGCTGAATAACACGCCATCTGTGTCGGCAGTCGCGTCGCGTCGGTATCACTGCGACAAACAGCCTCGGGTGCCGTATTAAGTTACTAGAGATACGCGTAACCATGAAATCATTTCAAGTGAAATGTTAATTCTGGGATGACTTTCATTATCTAGCTTCAGTTTGCGTATTGTCGTATTTTCACGTGCCGTCGCGGGACAGACATTCTACCAATAATTTAGCGTGGCGTTTGATGAAGTACTCTCATCAAATTATGGCGAGCATTCTTTTTAACTTTTAATTCGGACATTTATAGTTGCATCAGCGCATTAGACTCTGAACTGCTCTGTTAGTTAGGTTGTAGGGATACTTGTGTTTTTTATTTGTGACTTTGAGAATATACTCAACTATTTTGGAAAATCGTTTTTGATTAGAAATCCCGGACAATATCCTAATTCCTCAGAGCTATAAGCTGCAGCTATAATGGGATTCTCAGATGAAGTGGGCACTAGGAACTCTAATTACAGGTTTCACGTTTTGTTAAATCACTTTCTGGGTGCCTAAAAAGTAAATAGAGAGCCAGTGTTGAGAACGGCGAAAGACAGCATTAACAACATTCTAATAGCCAGAAACTGATTCAACATTTCCAACAATGTACAGCAACAAACAAACATTTGTACAGCAAACGATTAACATTTCACTTCACACACGCCGCCCCATACTTGTATCAGAGTTTACCTACGAGACAAAAGATTAGTGCAACAGAGAATGCACCACCACCACGCAATAAAACGCAATTGAAGACATTTTTAGCCTCATTTTACCGTCGTTGCTACTAGATAAAGTCCTAAATTCAGAGACTTTGTTAAATTGATTAAAGAAGAATGTGTAATTGTAACGGACTGATGAATGCCAGATAGCATTTGACAATCTGAAAACCACTCACGTCAGTACACCAATATTACATCATTCAAACATGACAATGTATTATGGATTAATGACAGATGTGTCGTCCTGTGTTAGGAGCCTTCCTATTTCGGATTCAGTTAGTGGGTGGATTACCTACTTTTTGCGCCATAGCTTTTACAAAGCCCTCCGCTTGCAAACTGTGTCGAACAGAAATGGAAGCATCGGCAGTGATACGAGTGTTTCGAAAATTTCATTATTATCTGCCTGGAGCAGATACAAAGGTGTACCGCGATCATCAAGCACTGAACTTCTTGAATAACTGCAAGTTCTTACATCCACGATTTGCTCAATAGACGCTCATTCTACAGGTATATCGTTTTCAGATTATTTATGTGCTCAGCAAAGGAAATATTATTGTAGACGACTACTAGAGGAATTAACAGGAGGAGATTTAGTGTTTAACGTCCCGTCGACAACGAGGTCATTAGAGACGGAGAGCAAGCTCGGGTTAGGGAAGGATGGGGAAGGAAATCGGCCGTGCCCTTTCAAAGGATCCATCACGGTATTTGCCTGAAGCGATTTAGGGAAATCACGGAAAACCTAAATCAGGATGGCCGGAGACGGGATTGAACCGTCGTCCTCCCGAATGCGGAGGAATTAACAGACGCTACCGAAATAGAAGAACGAACAACAGAGTTAAAAGTTTGCTTATGAAGGATGTAAAAAATCGTTTAGAAACATTGTACATCTCTATCGAATTGACCGTCGTTGCGATAATGTTATCCATCAGATCAAGCAGCAAGTTCTTCTAATATAAGAGCACTTTATCAGTTACATTATAATGTTTCATTTCACAGGAGACATCCTCAGTCAAAGAGTTGGTGTGTTTGTTCTCCACAAGACTGTGTAGAAACATTAATCTTGCATACAAATGTAGTATTGGGTCACTGTAGAGTTTACAGGTTTAGAAAAGATTGGAAGATATTGTCATGTTCCTAATCTGAGAAGCAGTGTCCAGCAAATAATAAGGACATGTCAAAATGTCAAAAGGCTAAACCCCTACCTCGGGCGAGAGGAAATGTTAAAAACATCATAGGACTTTACGACCTAGTAACCAAATATGTAAAAACGTATTCTATCAGGGTATGTACTGTGCAGTCCACCATCATGTCTCACAAATGATTACATTCCATGCATTGGAAAGCCACGGGTATTATTGTTAGACAATTGTGCCTACAATAGAGGAGAAGATATTTACAAAGCAATAGAATTAGACGAATTTTAATCTCCATATTCCATCCGGAAGCCAACCCAATAGCGTGGTTATTTCTTGGATTGAACAGATTTATCCACGTATATGGCCATCATAAACAAACGTTGTGGGTGGACTATTTACAGCCATTTGAAGAAGTAAATTATAATTTGACTTACTCATCAACAAAGGCTATGCCAACGGAACTTCTGTTACATAGAAAGGAAAACAATAAGTGGTCGGTTTCCAGCGAGGTTGGAGGAGGCTACGAGCTCTTCCTGGAGAGGGTAGCGAGCAGTCAGCTCTGAAACAGAGCGGGGCCGCTGTTGGTTTGGCGTGACGCAAAGGAGCGACACAGCTGGGCGCGTCGGCACGGCGAGGCCACATTGGCGTTGGGGAACTGGGCTTATCAGTTGCCCAAGCGGAAGCCTTTGCTGCTTGTGGGCCAGTTAGGCTTTGGTGCGGCTCTGTCGTGCCATGCGACATCACGCAGTATCTTCAACCCTCGTGCTGCTATTACCGACGATGTGCTTTCCAGCAGGTGAGCCGTTTTAAGTCCGGTGCTCCGAAATACCAAGTTGTTGGCGGCTATTTTTTCGGTTGGAAACCGTATCATGTTGTGATAGCACTCTTCTACTTTATGGATCTGCAGTGTGCGAGTTCTGCCTCTTCCATACCGCTATTAGTACTGTATTAGTTTGTTGTAAATGTTCATATGGCATGTTTTAACGGTTGTGCCTTGAAAATGAGTTTATATGGTGGTGCCACGCACGTACCAAGTAAAATATTTTAACTTTAAGCTAGTGGAAAACGTTAAGCATCTCTAGGTCTGTTGACTCTTAAACTACACTCCTGGAAATGGAAAAAAGAACACATTGACACCGGTGTGTCAGACCCACCATACTTGCTCCGGACACTGCGAGAGGGCTGTACAAGCAATGATCACACGCATGGCACAGCGGACACACCAGGAACCGCGGTGTTGGCCGTCGAATGGCGCTAGCTGCGCAGCATTTGTGCACCGCCGCCGTCAGTGTCAGCCAGTTTGCCGTGGCATACGGAGCTCCATCGCAGTCTTTAACACTGGTAGCATGCCGCGACAGCGTGGACGTGAACCGTATGTGCAGTTGACGGACTTTGAGCGAGGGCGTATAGTGGGCATGCGGGAGGCCGGGTGGACGTACCGCCGAATTGCTCAACACGTGGGGCGTGAGGTCTCCACAGTACATCGATGTTGTCGCCAGTGGTTGGCGGAAGGTGCACGTGCCCGTCGACCTGGGACCGGACCGCAGCGACGCACGGATGCACGCCAAGACCGTAGGATCCTACGCAGTGCCGTAGGGGACCGCACCGCCACTTCCCAGCAAATTAGGGACACTGTTGCTCCTGGGGTATCGGCGAGGACCATTCGCAACCGTCTCCATGAAGCTGGGCTACGGTCCCGCACACCGTTAGGCCGTCTTCCGCTCACGCCCCAACATCGTGCAGGCCGCCTCCAGTGGTGTCGCGACAGGCGTGAATGGAGGGACGAATGGAGACGTGTCGTCTTCAGCGATGAGAGTCGCTTCTGCCTTGGTGCCAATGATGGTCGTATGCGTGTTTGGCGCCGTGCAGGTGAGCGCCACAATCAGGACTGCATACGACCGAGGCACACAGGGCCAACACCCGGCATCATGGTGTGGGGAGCGATCTCCTACACTGGCCGTACACCACTGGTGATCGTCGAGGGGACACTGAATAGTGCACGGAACATCCAAACCGTCATCGAACCCATCGTTCTACCATTCCTAGACCGGCAAGGGAACTTGCTGTTCCAACAGGACAATGCACGTCCGCATGTATCCCGTGCCACCCAACGTGCTCTAGAAGGTGTAAGTCAACTACCCTGGCCAGCAAGATCTCCGGATCTGTCCCGCATTGAGCATGTTTGGGACTGGATGAAGCGTCGTCTCACGCGGTCTGCACGTCCAGCACGAACGCTGGTCCAACTGAGGCGCCAGGTGGAAATGGCATGGCAAGCCGTTCCACAGGACTACATCCAGCATCTCTACGATCGTCTCCATGGGAGAATAGCAGCCTGCATTGCTGCGAAAGGTGGATATACACTGTACTAGTGCCGACATTGTGCATGCTCTGTTGCCTGTGTCTATGTGCCTGTGGTTCTGTCAGTGTGATCATGTGATGTATCTGACCCCAGGAATGTGTCAATAAAGTTTCCCCTTCCTGGGACAATGAATTCACGGTGTTCTTATTTCAATTTCCAGGAGTGTACATTCAGTCAGGGAGTGTAGTATAAACACTGTACACTTCAAATGTTTCTGTTGAACGTTACTGGTATTCGGTCTAACTTTGGTTAGTTAAGCCTCTTAATCGCCAGTCCTTCTCTAACTTGTGTAATTAAATACTAATACGCTGTCCGTTTGTATCGTGATTATCTGAAGAGATAGAATCTGAAGAATTAGAATACGACAAGCCATAATTAATTTTCACTTCCTTGTCTGAAAGTTAGTCTATGTGAGCCGCAATACGAGCTGTACGGTATTTACCGAAGTGATTTATTCCTCTGATTAGTTAATTCAGTGTTTGTTATCTTAGCGCTGCGTAAAAGCTTCACGGTTTAACACTTGGCTAAAAATTAATTGGCTTTTACATATGTTGCAGAGTGCAACTTGTTTGTCTGTGTCGTGTCCGAGCGGCCTTAGGGGCTGCCACAGTCTGGCGCAGTCAGTGCGTCCTAAGCTCTCTCCAGGGTGCTGTAGTGCGACAACACAATGTTAAAGAGAAAGTGCTTTCATCAAAAATTTTGTTGTTGTGAGTATGCTATTTCAAGTAAGAGGAAGTAGAGTTTACTGAGTCTACTGGGCTATTTATGTTGTAGAACAGACAAACTAAAATTGCTGTTTGGAAAATTTTTCCCCATATTTTCCTCTAAAACAAGTATATTTTGCTGTAAAATTATTTCTTGCTTAAAGTCCCCTTGACAAGAGATTTGTTCAATTCTTGTGATGATTAATTCTTTAACGAATTGCGATATTTCAATCTGAAGTTTAAATTCAGTTCAGATATAATTTCACTAGCCGTGCCTAGAACTGATTTGATTTTCGTACACAAATATTCTGTCGTGTTTTTTTTATTTACGCTTTTAATTACTGTATATTTCACGGGCGTGCCGCCGGTGGCTCCAGTCTATAAATTCAATATATTATCCGTTTTAGTTTTTCATTTTATTGTTAAATATTATTTAAGTAAAGTTTACCGGCTAAGAACCGATTACTGTTGTCTGAATATCTATGGTGATACCAGTGGGCCGTGATTTTATGCTATTACATTGTGGTAAATAAAGATTATTGTTGAAAATCCTCTGTGGTCTTGGTCCTTTCACTCCCCGAGGAATTGAGACCTGCTTACAGTAATCACTGACAGAACAATATTTTCTTATAATGTTCAGTAACACGTTTTGGGTTAGTGTTTGTTCTTAGTTACATTAACATTCACTGACAAACAAAACGGTGATATATCCTTGGTTGAGATGTAATTTTGCCATTATATACTATGTTGTTTGTGTTCTGTGTATATCAAGTTTTTTTGACATTGTTGCAGCAACTGTATTATGGAATTCTGTTTTCGTCGTATTACTGTAGTATGATAGGTTTTAACTTTCATCGAAGAGAATGTAAGTGATCTGTTCCTGCATTGCAAACACAGAATACGCACTCAGTACGTCTCCACATCGTAATCTTACTTACGTCTTACTATTACTAATACAGAGATCTGGGTGATGTCTATTTGCCTCCTTTGCGCATTTTTTCTCGGCCTTTAGTCATTTTTGCGTGGTTGGGATACCCATACCCTGGAGGTGACTCAGTAGACCTGGATGTAAAATTGTACATACTAGTAAAGAGTGTAAGGACATACATGAACAGAAATGACTGTGCCGCTGTCTGTATTCTAGACATACAGATTGACTGTTTTCATAAAACAAGTGTGTGATGTGATCTCCTCATGTGATCCCCTGTGCAATGACTTTCAAAGACATGTAATGATGTCTATGAGCTTCGTAGTGATGAACATGAACTTTATACTGAAACTGGTGTGTCAACAAGACAGTTCAGCTTACAGTTTTGCGATAAGTTGTGCCAGCACGTGATTTATTGTGATCGATCAAGAACGCTAAATCGGTGTAATGAATTGTGATCAGTCTGTTTGCACGACTTGCGACGAACTGCCGTGTCGTCATAGATCATTGGATTTCCACGAGTGGCGTCCTACGATTATTAAATGAAGTGGTTACTAAAGGCCTTTCGTGACCTCATGATAATCATTTTTCTCTGAAGTTTTGAATAATTTATGCGAAGGAGAGCCTACAAATAGTTGTGTGGTTTATCATCTTTTCCCTCAAAATAAGGGTCATGGGATGTGGAAGGCTTGTTCCTAAGATTCTCAGGACTAAACCCGAATCCGAATCTCTAAGTGCCATAAAATTTGGGTTGTGAGCATGGATTATATGTAGGACTCCATCCTCTTCTTACCGCCGCAGTTTACAAATATTCCCTGTCAGAATTCTAATACCCTATTACAACGATTGTTCCATGTTCAATCATCGAGACATTTTCTACAACAAACCGAGGGAAGATTACGGCCCATGTCCAACTCTCAACCTGAGCAAGTCTTCCATAGATTCAGATTTTGGCCGACTGTCTTGCAAACTTCATCATCATCTATCACCGGCGCGACGACAGAAGACAACAGTTGTATGTTCATAAGAATGTTAAGTTCAATGGTTGTGATATGAGACATGAATCTGAGTAACTTGATTAAGTCTAGGACACCGAAAATTTTATCGGACGTTATTCAGCAAACATAATTACTTCAGCCAATAAGCATTGTCACTCACATTTAATTCTCAATGCTGAAGGCCTCGATACGGTTCTTCCTTGTTTCCCGTTCATCCATCCTCGAATGAGGAGGCAAGTTACAAATCAAGACAGTTTTTTTCCAGTGTTGGCAACTTTAACGAAACATAGTGATCATCAAGCAACACTTAAACCTACATCACTACAGGAAAATGTAGATGTAGATTCTTACTATACATAATTATTGTCATGCTCATGACATACATGAACAACGTTTAATTGAACAATGTAATGTAAACTTCCCAACATATTACCAGTGATGTGGTGTGGAAAGATTCTTTATATGTTTTCACACTACATTACTGGTAGTATATTAGGAAGTTGCCTTCAGTAATTAAAAGTGAACTTCGAATTGTTTGTTGGAGAAGTTCAGCATCGATTCGTGACTCATTCTGCTGTACTCCTCGGAAGGCTATTTTAATATCACATTTTATAATGGAACTAGCTGTGGCAGATACTATGCTGTGTAAAGGAACCAAATATGTTTCTCCTTGCACAAGAAAAGCGAATATTATCATTGCATTATCTCTGATTTTTATTATCTCTCTTGTGGCACGTGATGTTAATGACTCCGGTTTTGCTCTTGCTCTGACAAATCCGAAGGGTAAGGGAACTTAAAATTGCGAATGTTATGTATTACAACTCGATAGTAAGAGTTAAATGTTATGTTCAAGGAAGAAATAAACTAGTGTTCATCTGTGATAAATAATTAAGTGAGACTCGAACGTGAAAATTAGTCTTTCTAGTCATTCTAATTACTATACAAAATTTCAGCTACACTACGTCGACGTGGTGTTGGAGAGACGCTGGGAAGATTGGAAAAAGAACCTGCAAATAAACATGGCGACTTTCAACGGACTCAAGAGAGCGAAACAGGAAATCTGCCACAGCTTTTTACCAAAATATTACCACACGACAAAACACATACACAAGGCGAGTTTAGTTTCAATGGACATTTCAATAAATCATTCGAAAACCAAGAATACATGCTAACTTGGTATACAAGGCCATAAAATGCAATAAAAATAACAATATACAGAGAAACATAGCAGTGTAAAGGGGAAAATAATAGTTCTGTAGAATGAAATATGCCTAACATCCGAATCTATTCCTTAATGTCATTAAAGGGATAGATGTTTTTGCTTTGGATACTCTTAGTCACTTACTGAAAGTTTTGCGATTCTCTGCAAATCTAGAGAAACAAGCCACTGTTCTCAAGGTTGCTTGGGATTTGGTTTTACATATTACATACCGTTTTTCGTAAAGGTTCTTTAATTCAAATGGTCAGCAGTATTCTGCCACATACGGGATTTACGAGAGCTACTTCAGTGATCCTTTGGCAAAAACTATCGGCCCGGGACCGGAACGAGTTGATTAACCAATATTCTTCCGTATGCTTCAGGTTGTCGAACTCCTTATTGATTACATGCGGGAAGTTCATACTGCTGCCTCTGTTTTCGATGTACGGCTTTCAGAAGAGGAGGTGGTGGTGATTACTGTTGGGCAGGGCACTATTAAAGAGCATCGCTTGTGCGTTTTGTTTCCAGGAAAGCCTACCAAATTTCGAAAATTAGAGCGTCTGATGTCTGACGTCATTGACGTTGCTCAAGCAGATGCCATGTGCCCCGAGACTGGGGCTGTCGGAACTTTTCCAGATGAAGAACTACCATTATTCATGATGTCGCTTGCTCGTAGGGCAGTGTTTTAACTGTGGGGAATCGGGGAATTTTGCCTGCTCGTGCGACCGAAAACCTAATACGGCGCAGAACAACTGACGCCAAAGGTTAAACAACTGCCTTGGTGATTCATTCCTGCCTAGCGACTGTAATCATCTGAATGTGGGTGATTTGAATCCCCTCCCTTATGCTTGCGCAAGGATCAATCATGAAGCAGTGTGCGGAAGCTCGGAGTCTGTCGAGCTATAAGTGTTATCTAAGATAACTCATTATTCGAAAGTTTAATAAGTTATTACCCTCCGTTACCGGGTGCCGCTTATGCTTGCGCAAGGATCAATCATGAAGCAGTGTGCGGAAGCTCGGAGTCTGTCGAGCTATAAGTGTTATCTAAGATAACTCATTATTCGAAAGTTTAATAAGTTATTACCCTCCGTTACCGGGTGCCGCACTGTCAAAGGGCCACACCTGGAAATTGTGTTTTTTTTCTGTATTTATCATGGGGTAGATAATTTTTCATGGCCTATTCAGGTGGCGGTCATTAAAGGTTTGAGTGTTGATTTTCTCGTGGTTTTCTACTTCGTAAGTGAGAATTATGTCTTGGATTATGGGGAAAGGCACTTTCATTTCAGTTATTCCCCTTCGGTGAGATCCCCCTTTCGTCGGCGTGCTCGTAAGTCCAGGGTCCACTTGGCAGGTGCGGGTGCAGGGTACGAGGAATTTGGTCTGGGGCATCTGTTGCTGGAGGAAGCCCATAAATGTGGATTGTGCTGCGATAATTCCCACATGTCTTTCTTGAAAAATTAGGAATGCCGAATAAAATCGAATACAGTATTCAGCTGACAGATCGTATTCCTGTTAAGAATCGCTCTACCGCCTGGAATCTCCGAAAATGAAGATGCTGCATGGGGAGGTAGAGAAGATGTTGACCGAAGGGGTTATCTGGCCATCCATTCGATCCTAGGCTCCTCCCACTTTGCGTGTGAACAAACCTAATGGTGGAGCTAGGCTCGTCACTGATAACCGTGCTTTGAAGAGCAAAGTCGTTCTGGCATCGGTCCTCTTGCCCGATTTGCACAAATGTTTCATATGGTTTACCGGGACGAGGTATTTCACCGTTCTGGACCCCAACGAAGCCCATTATCAAATTCCCCTGTCGAGGGAGTCAAAGGCTGCGACAGCATTCGTTACAGAGAGGAACTTGTACCAATTCAGTCGTGTACCTTTCCACTGGAGCAGCTGTTCTGCCCCGCTTGCTCAGTTGTGTTTTGGGTGATATAAAGTTCCAATTTGCTTACAATTATTTGGATGACGTCATCATTTACAGTAATACTTTTTCCGAACATCTGGGCCACCTCCATCAGGTGTTGACAAGGTTCGGGGAAGCCGAATTAACAATTAAACTTTCGAAAGTTAACGTAGTGCAGTCTGAAAATTCCTTTCTGAGACAATTAAATACATTTGACGGGGTTCGAGTGGACCATACCCGAGCTCGGGTTATTCACAATTTTCGTCCTCCTACTACTAAAAAGGTAGTAGCTCGGTCTGTCTGTATAATAAAGTTTGTTTCGGACGTTCGTACCCAAGTTGGTCGAGCTGGCAGTCGCTTTGAATTTATTGCATATAAAAGGACAAGAGTTCAGGTGGACCGAAAGTCAACAGGCTGCCTTCGGTGCTGTGAAGAGAACGTTTCGTACCGCCCCCGTGTTAGCCGTTCCCAATTTTTATTTACTTTTTATGTTTCAAACCGTCTCGTCAAATTCCAAGGTAGCAATCGTGTTGTTGCAGGAACACGAAGGGGAACAACGACGCATTGCTTACGCAACCACGCGCCTTAACAGGTACTGAGGTCAAGTACTGACTCTCCTGCTTCGTACGGAAATATTCAAGCTCTACTTAGAATACAGCGAGGCATCAGGCCCATGAAGCCGTGCCAGCGTCCTCAGTGTTCGTCTTTCTTTAAATTCGCCACTCCAACCTGTAGGAGATAGCTGACTTGCTTCTAGATCAAGTTAATCCTGAAGTAATTAGAGAATATTGGCCGGGAGCGAGGGCAGATGTTCCTAGGAACCTCCAAAGGGAAACGGGGCACTCCAACCAAAGATGCTGGCCTGCCAAATTCCAAGTACGCGACATGGTACATGTCCGTTACTTTGGAGGCCACAGTAAGTAAGGTAAAGCATCAACCAAGTGTGCACCACACTTTGTCGGTCTGTGGCGCGTGCTCGAGGTGGCAACCCGGTCATGCTACGAATGAAGGATGAGGCATCCGCCTAAAAGAGAGAGTGCACATCAGCCATGTTACGCCAGAAAATTCTCATTAATGTAAATGTTTCCCTTCTGATCTTCCTTCCTCGGAGTTTAGCTTCTGGGCAGAGGAGGGGGGGGGGGGGGGGAGGAAGATTAAGCCATGTGGCGAGGTCGATACCTCATATCCGGCGAACTTGAGCACCGTTTCTTCGTATCTGTGGAGCTAAAGCTCCATGGTGGGAAATGATGAGATGACAGTGGGGAGAAGACTTGGTGGAGTAATGGAAAGAACGACATACGTGGCAAGGCGTACTTGTTTCGGATTAATGATGACTAGCTTTCCCGATGTGAGTATGTTGCAGTAGCGGATCCCGTGTGTTAGTACTGTTCGTATAGAGGGTGTATTGCCAGACTTATATCTTCCACACATCAAAATGGACAGTCGCTTTGTTTCCACTTCTGATGGAATCTTATCTACCCCTTCTGCTTTATTCGATCTTAAATCTTACAAAGCTTCTTATATTCTGATTCTAATATTGGATACCCTGTCTCTTCTATATGGACTCCTGTATCTTCTTCTACCACATTATCAGACAAGACTTCCCAGTCATAGAGGAATTCAGTGTACTCTTTCCATCTATCTGCTCCCTCCTCTGCATTTAACAGTGGAATTCCCATTCCACTCTTAATGTTACCATCTTTGCGTTTAATGTCACCGAAGATTGTTTTTACTTTTCGATATGCTGAGTCAGTCCTTTCGACAACCATTTGTTTTTCAAGTTCTTGACATTTTTCATTCGGGCACTTAACTTTATGTTCCCTGCACTTACTGTTTATTTCATTCCTAAGTGACTTGTGTGTCTGTGTTCCTTAATTTCCCTGAACATTTTTGTACTTCCTTCTTTCATCGATAAACGGAAGTATTTATTCTGTTACCCATTGTTTCCTCGCAGTTAGCTTCCTTGCCTCTCTGTTTTTGTATACAACTTCTGTGACTGCTCTTTTTTGAATTGTCCATTTTTCTTCAACTGAACTGCCTTCTGAACTATACTTCGCCGCAGCCTGTATAGGCTCAGAGATCTTCAAGTGTACCTCTTCAGTCCTTAGTACTTCCGTATTCCACTTCTTTGTTTATTGCTTCTTCCTGAGTAATCTCTTAAACTTAAGGTTCCTCTTCATCACTACTGAACTGTGATTTGAGTCTATAACTGCTAATGGGCACGCCTTACAATCGAGTATACGTTTGAGGAATCACTGCATGGCCGTGATGTAATCTGACTGAAATCTTCTAGTATCTCTCCCACTGTCCCAGGTATATCTCCTCTTTTGTGATACTTGTACATAGTATTCACTATTAATAGGTGATATTTATTCCCGAACTCAATTAGTCTTGTTGCTCTCTCACTTCTAGTACCAAGCCCACATTCTCCCTTCACTATTTTCTCTACTCCTTCCCCAACAATCGCATTCCATTCCCCTCACGGCTATTACGCACTGACTTACTCTTTCAGTAACCTTCTATATTTTCAATATCTCTTCATCTAAGACTTGCCGGCATGCGACGTCGGCATGTGTAATTGAACTATCATGGTTGGTGCCGATTTGCTGTTGATTCTGATGGGAACAATCCTGCCACTGGACTCTTCTCATTATATCAGTCTCTGCCCACCTTCCTATTCATAACGAATCCTACCTCCTTTATACCACTTCCGGCTGCTGTTGATATTACCCTACACTCATCTGACCAGAAATCCTTGTCTTCTTTCCATTTCATTTACTCGCACTATATCTACATTGAGTCTCAGCACTTTCCTTTGCATATTGTCTATTTTCCCTACCACGTTCATTCTTCTGACATTCCACATCCAGGCCCGTAGAACATTACCATTTTGTTGGTTATTCATCTTTTTCTCATTGTCACCTCCCCATTGGTGGTCCCCTACTGGAAATCCAAATGGAGGCTATTCTGGAGTCATTTGCCAGTTACAGGCCACATGTCCTGTTGATACACATGTGTGTAATTAACACAGTGGTTTCCATTGCTTTCTGCATCCTCATCCCAGATTATCACAGGCACACTTGATTTACTTTTCATGATGTTATTTCGTTTTTGAATTCATGACACAACTCACGAAATCAATGGGCTTCAAGTTGCACACCATCACAGGCGATGAACTAGGAGTTTACTCTGTTTACATACATGTCAACACACAAAGTGTGTTGGTTTTTGCGTAGCTACATTTAGAAGGTGAATATGGATTTGGGATAAGGAATGAAAGAGGAAGCCGTTTCGTAGAATTTAGCACATGGCGTAACTTAATCATAGCTAACACTTGTTTTAAGAATCATGAAAGAAAGTCGTATACTTGGTAGACATATGGAAACACCGGTACGTTTCGGGTAGAATATATAATAGTGAGACAGAGATGTAGGAACCAGGTTTTAAATTGTAAGATATTTCCAGAGGCAGATGTGGGCTCTGAGCACAATTTATTGGTTATAAACTGAAAATTAAAAGTGAAGAAACTGAAAAAAGATATGAATTTAAGGATACGGGACCTGGATGAACTGAAAGAACCAGATGTGGTAGAGAGTTTCAGAGGGAGCATTAGGGAACGATTGACGATAACAGGGGAAAGGAATACATTAGAAGAACAATGGGTAGCTTCGAGAGAGGAAATAGTGAAGGAAGCAGAGGATCAATAGGTAAAAAGACTAGAGCTAGTAGAAATCCTTGGGAAACACAAGAGATGTTGAATTTAATAGATGAAAGGAGAAAATATAAAAATGCAGTAAATGAAGCAGGCGAAAAGGAATAAAAACAACTCAAAAATGAGATCGAGAGGAAGTGCAAAATGGCCAAGCCGGAATGGATATAGGAAAAATGTAAGGATATAGAAGTACGTATCACTGATAAGATAGATGCTGTCTACAGGAAAGTTAAAGAAACCTTTGGAGAAAAGAAAACCACCTGTATGAATATGAAGAGCTCATATGGAAAACCAATCCTAAGTAAAGCACGGATAGCAGAAAGGTGGAAGGAGTATATAGAGGGCATCTAAAGGGGCGATGTACTTGAGGACAATATTACAAAACAGAACCGGATGTAGATGAAACGGGAGACATGACAGTATGTGAAGAATTTGACAGAGCACAGAAAGACCTAAGTCGAAACAAGTCCCCAGGAGTAGACAACATTCAGTTAGAACTTCTGAGAGCTTTGGGAGAGCCAGCCACGACAAAATTCTTCCAATGTATGAGACAGGCGAAATAGCCTAATACATCAAGAAGAATATAATAATTCCAGTTCCTGAAAAATACCGAACAACCAGTTTAATAAGTCACAGTTCCAAAATACTAACACGAATTCCTTACAGACGAATGGAAAAACTGTTAGAATCCGACCTCGGGAAAGATCAGTTTCGATTCCGTAGAAATGTAGGAACACGCAAAGGCAATCCTACGATTGTGGCATTCGTAGATTTACAGAAAGGTTTTGACAATGTTGACTGTAATACCCTGTTTCAAATTCAGAATGTGGTGAAAGCCTTTTTACAATTTGTGTAGAGATCACGTGGCAGCTATAAAAGTCGAGGGGCGCGAAAGGGAAGCAGTGGTTGGGAAGAGAGAGAGAGAGACAGGGTTGTAGCCTGTGCCCGATGTTATTTAACCTGTATATTCAGCAAGCAGTAAAGGTAACAAAATAAAAATTTGGATTGGGTATTAAAATCCAGAGAGAAGAAATAAAAACCTTGGTGTTTTCTGATGACATTGTAATTCTGTCAGAAGCAGCAAAGGACTTAGAACAGTTGAACAGAATGGGCAGTGTCTTTAAGGGAGGATATAAGATAAAAATCAACAAAAGCAAAGCGAGGATAAAGGAATGTAGTCGAGTTAAATCAGGAGATGCTCGGGTAATTAGATTAGGAAGTGAGACACTTAAAATAGTATATGATTTTCGGTGTTTAGGCAGCAAAATAACTGATGATGGTCGAAGTAGAGATGATATAAGATGTAGACTGGTGATGGCAAGGAAAGCCTTTCTGAAGAAAAGAAATTTGTTAACATCGAGTGTAGATGTAAGTGTGAAGAAGACTTTTCTGCAAGTATTTGTATGGAGTGTAGCCACTTACGGAAGTGAAACATGCACGATAAACAGTTTAGAAAAGAAGAAGCTTTTGAAATGATGTACTACAGAAGAATTTTGAAGATTAGATGCGGAGTTCAAGTAACTAATGAGGAACTACTGAATACAGTTGGGGAGAAGAGAAAACTGTGACACAACTTGACTAGAAGAAGGCATCGGTTGTTAGGACACGTTCTGAGTCATCAAGGGATAACCAATTTAGTATATGAGGAAAGCGTGGACGGTAAAAATAGTAGAGGGAGACCAAGAGGGCGCAGTAGTTACTTCGAGATGAAGAGGCTTGTACAGGATAGAGTAGCATTGAGAGCTGCGTCAAACCAGTCTTTGGACTAAAGACCACAACAACATCAACAGTTACGAGGAGTGTCCACGTGCGTCACCTAATCATTGTATGTTTATTATGTAACTGCATTTGTACGTGATTCATTACGTAACTTGTGAGACGATACAGTGTATGTGCTTCATGTTGAATACAGTTGATCCATTACTCACTTTAATATTTTACATGAAAGAATAATTTATAAGTGACTGCTTATGATAGACGGTTGAATATTTTGGAATGTATGATACGTCGATGTGTCATGCGTTGTACTAATCTTTGTGATTGAGCTTCACGTCACGCACTATTGCGTAGTCGAGTGTTTTACCGCGTCTGAAGGCACAGAAAATTGTTTTTACTGCAGCCCTGTTGTCGTGGTTGCTCTTATGCCTAGCATCAACAACTATAAGGAGGTGCCATGCATCGATTCGGGTTCACAGTATGTTTGAACATCCAGATGTTAGTATATGATTTATTTCGATCATTGTTGCTCACTTTATTGTAGTTGAGGTGCAGTGATCAGGGGCCAAATACATCAGAAAATGCATCTGTTGTAACGTCTGGAAAATTTTCACATAAAACCTACAAGAAATTCTTATCACAATTTTTCTGGTTAATAAACACAAGAAAATCATAGGTCCAAAGACGAAGCCTTGTCGGGTGCCATAGGTAATGACTTTCCATGATTTCAAGAATTAATAGCTTAGTCGATGAATCCATCCTATTGACACGTGTTTCCACTTTTGAATTGCTGATACTGTTATTTCCTATTTCAAGCGCAAACCACAGAATTTTTTAAGTGATACATTCCGCGAAACGGCTTAGGACTGGCAGTAAATGACTCCAGAGCAAAGGGGCGGAGGTGCGTCGGGGCCTCGCCCGCCGGCAGCGCTGGGATCGAGACGTTTCCTGGCCGGCGCGGCGGTCAGCAGTTAATGCGGAGCCACGATGACGGCCGGCGACCAGTGACAGCGGCGGCAGCTGCGCCGTGATGAATGGCGGAACCAGTATTGTGTGCCGGCGGCCGGCCGCAGTGATTGATGCAGTCCACACCCACCAGCGCCGGCTGCAAAGTACTCGCCTCGCTCGCCGCCGCACACTCTACGCCCACGTCGCGTGACGTGCTTTTGCAAAGCGTCGCTACGTTTCCCTATTCAAAGCACATTTAAGACTATTTTCTCCCTCTATCCATCATTTTTCGTCTGTCACGGTCCGGAAAGCTTTCCACTATACTCTGTCTTCGGAATTTTTATTGTGGCAGAAACACTATTCTCACTTTCGATGGCGAAGATGACAAATATAGAGAAAGATGAGGGAAGTATTGAGTATGAACTTAAGATGGTCTTTGTAAGGAAGTGACAAGGCCTCGTCGAGCATTCATTCGATCACATACCGAATCTGCGACGTTAATGGCCCTTCTCTTAGCACTGATATCTTCCGTCCACTACAATTTGTCACTCCGCAGCGGGATATGCCTTGATTTGAAGCTTCCTGACAGATTAGAACTGTGTTTTTGGAACGAGATTCGAACAGGGGACCTTTGCCTTTAGCCGGAAATTTCTCTGCTGACTGAGGTATCCAGGTACGCCCGACGAGCCACCCCCTCAGCTTGACTTCTGTCAATACCTCTGTCCTTTTGCAGACGTTGTCCTCCATACTGCGCAGGAGAAGATCAAAAGGGATAAAGGTTATTTCGGTGAAATGGCTAAGCCACAGGCTACGGGGCCGTTCCCGGAAAAAAAGGGTTAACCTCCAAGGTATACGGGTAACTTTGTAACACCATAGCTCTAATGCTCTACTGATTTATTTTGCCTTTTGTTTTATTTAATGTTACATCGTTGAGCTTCTGTAAATGTGTTTGAATCAATAACACAAAATTGTATACTTCTTTCTTTGTTAAAACTTTGATGTCATGATTTGATTCTACGCAGTGTAGTGTATTGTCATTTAAATTCTTTGTCCCAATTGGAGGGAGACAAAACTTACTGTATATATTTGGAATTTGTTTAAATAATTTTTCATAGAAATGTCAATGTATGCAAATGATATGTTTTGTTTAAAATGATTGCTGTTATGTAAACTTCTGACCTTCACTTAGGGTTCTTAGCTATTTTTATGTAAAAGTTGTTGTGGTTCCCCTTGGGAACGGAACTGTGTAGCGCGCGGAAATTGTGGTTGACATAGGTACAAAAGGTGGAACAAGAGTCAGTTGGGGACAATCTACCAAACTGTGCGCTGCCCATGTAAAAGTTGTTTACTGTGCTGGTTCCGAGAGAGGCTTTTCCTGCCGCTTTCCAATGCCTCGGATGGATGGATAAAGAGCTGGAACTATTCTGGAATTGATGTCTACCATCGCCACCAAGAAATGACAGAGTCCAGCAATTCTACCTGCAATTCCACCTACCAACATGCAATCGCCACCACATTGCGCAATCACTATTATGGAGCACTATAGTAATGTACAGTGAAGGATCACCTCATTGGATGTTTTAGTGTGCACAAATATAAGGTAACTTATTACTGAATTCATGTACCTACCTTGATTTTTTCCCTATCACAAAACCTCTGAGCTTCCCCTCCATTTGAACTATGATTACCGAGTGTCCTACTTTGTAGAAAAAATGAAAGCCTCAAAGCCAAATAGTTAATTAAATATGTAGATTACATGTGCTTGTTTAAGGCATTGCTAATCCACAAGTTATATGCCAGTCATATAAGCAAATAAAAATTAGAGAATTTAAAATTATAAAATTATGAGCCAGTGTCAAAAATAAAACGATGTGAATATAGCAATATGCAGTCTAAAAGCATAAAAGCAAAATTCTAAAACAGATAGTCAAACATAAAATAATGTTTGGTAAAAGACAATTACAATGAAAAGATAAAATATTTGCTAAAAAACTTTTTATAATTTAAAAAACAAAGGACAGAAGAGTAAACATTTTAATCAGATCATCGAAAAGCTCAAAGAAATGTTTGTCTTTGAACTGAAGTTGTTCGTTTAAAACAGACAGTTCGTTTAAAACAGGCCGTAACTTTTTAACACGTTTTAAAGAACATACTACTGGTACTGCACGTATCAAATCAATATTTGGTCAACATCTTGATGGATGCAATCATTCTGAGGGTTGTGTTTCTAGCAATTTGAAAATACTACATACTATGCCAAAAGGACCACTGCTAAATACCTTAGAAGAAATTGAAATTTTTTCACTTCACAAAAGAAATCCATTATCTGTTTTAAACGAACAACTTCAGTTCAAAGACAAACATTTCTTTGAGCTTTTCGATGATCTGATTTAGAATGTTTACTCTTCTGTCCTTTGTTTTTTAAATTATAAAAAGTTTTTTAGCAAATATTTTATCTTTTCATTGTAATTGTCTTTTACCAAACATTATTTTATGTTTGACTATCTGTTTTAGAATTTTGCTTTTATGCTTTTAGACTGCATATTGCTATATTCACATCGTTTTATTTTTGACACTGGCTCATAATTTTATAATTTTAAATTCTCTAATTTTTATTTGCTTATATGACTGGCATATAACTTGTGGATTAGCAATGCCTTAAACAAGCACATGTAATCTACATATCAACTTCATAGATAATATTTCATATATATGGACAACTACTTCGTATCATATTTGGACAGCATGTAGTATACATGTCAGCTACAGATTATTGTAGCTTACTCTTTTCGTTTCAATAAAGACATGCTGCTCAATAATACATCGTCTGACGCCAGTCTTTTGCCATTCTACTTCGCAACAACTTCGTTGGAAAGAAGCCTGCTGCCACATCTTTGCACTGGCGTTTGTCCTCACCATGGCAACCACTAGTTCGATTATCGATTTTACAATAACTTCTGTGAAAAAAGCCTGCTGCTTCATCTTTGCAACGGCGTCTAACTTCACCATAGCAACCAGTGGTTCCAAATGTTTCGCTGACTGGCCTTGAGAGGGCAACCCATGTACTGCCAAACCAAAGTTTATTTTCCTACGTATTTAAATATTTTTAAGGCTTCCTAATTGACAATAGCTGTTTAATAAGCTAAGTTTAGTGTGTATTTATTTCTAATTTCTTGACAATTGTTCTTTTAACTAAGAAAGTTTTAATTGTAATTCGACTTATAACTCATTGGTTAAAAATGACATCATGCAGTCAGAAGTGGGTGGAGCCTCCATTATATATAGTAAGACGTGCACTGGTTTCTCCAGTAGTGATTCTTCAAGGAAAGAGGTTCCTACTCAATGGTAATTCAACGTTTTATAGTTTTATAACTTTATGTATTTTGTTTAATGTATGTAGCTCTCTAATTAAAGCTTTGTATACAACTTATAGGTCTGAAGATGACCACAGTAGTGGTTGAAACCGGTCACCTTGTTAAATAAATTGTGATCAAGACTGTTTTTAATAGTAATTATTTATAAAGTTTTGCTTAGTTAATGATCATAGTGCTGCCTGTACTAAATTTTAAAAGGTGACTCAGTTTCTTGCAAATTTATCAACATTGTGTCTCACTGTAGTAAAAGTGGAAAACTGCAATAGTGGAAAGTTATATACTCATGCTTGCTAAGTACTTGTTTCTTTTGGGTAATGAAAGTGCATATTAATAGTGTAATAGGATCCACAGGTTATCCTTTATGCTCACGACAATACTTATTAAACAGAAAGACCACTATTTATGTAAACAATAATTTCTCTATTCAAAAGACAGTGAGAAGTAACCTGTTAGTGAATTCCAATTAACTTTCATTTTAAATAGTAAAGTAACTGAGAGAGACTGAACCTGAGACAAGTTCATAATTTTGCAGTGAACTACATTTATAATTTTATGTCAACTAGGAAAGTGTTTGAAAAATAATACTTAACCTATGTCCAATTCATGATTCTGCAGTGAATTTAAAAGTAATGTTATAAAATTTATTCGGTTTGAATAAGCCTTGAAAGTAATAGTGAGTTCCGTTATCTGTTATATTTATGCAAATTGTCTCTCCTGCTCTGTCAGCTTCCAATCTTAACCGTGAACCTATGCAGGTGTCAGAGTTCATTGCACTCGCGTGTGGCAAAATATAGGTTGTGTTTGTCCGTTGAAGTTCCTCATACCTATTTTCTTAAACAAGAATGTTAATCACTCTCTTGCCTAATTAGGCTGGCGACCGTTTTCTTTATTCTTTAAACATTGTAAACAGGCAAAAATATTGTTTGTTACTGTTCGAAGATTTAGGTAATTCTTACTTTTATTTCCGATAAGCCATCTCCGTTAGGTACAACACGGTCAACCTAACAAAATTCCTCTCAGAGGGAAACACTGCTCTGTTGCTTTATACCATAATTACTCTAACAAAATAGTTCTATTTTACAAACTGCCTCCAGCTTCGAGGTTATGGTATAGCAGTAGCGGACGGTAGTGTTATAACTTCTGTGGAGTTTGAAAGGTAAGGCCGGCCAGTGTGGCCGAGCAGTTCTAGGCGCTACAGTCTGAAACAGCGCGACCGCTACGGTCGCAGGTTCGAATTCTGCCTCGGGCATGGATGTGTGTGATATCCTTAAGTTAGTTAGGTTTAAGTAGTTTTAAGTTCTAGGGGACTGATGACCTCAGAAGTTAAGTCCCATAGCGCTCAGAGCCATTTGAACCATTTTGAAAGGTAAGTGGAACTGGCGGAAGTAAAGCAATGGGAACCTATCTTGAGTTGTCCGTGGATAGCGCAATCGTTGATAATACTCTTGGGAAAGGCAAATGTTCCCCGTTTGAGTCTCGCTGCGGCCCAGAGTTTTATTCTGTTAGGATGTTTCGAACCAGCATGCACACCGTTGAAAACGAAAATTCATTTACGAACCAATCCGGTAGGCTGTGGGTAAACCATTACACCGCAACATAATTTTGTCGGGCGTAGTATACGGAACGCCGTTAAAGGCGCTTCAGTCTGGAACCGCGTGACCGCTACGGTCGCAGGTTCGAATCCTGCCTCGGGCATGGATGTTTGTGATGTCCTTAGGTTAGTTAGGTTTAATTAGTTCTAAGTTCTAGGCGACTGATGACCTCAGAAGTTAAGTCGCATAGTGCTCAGAGCCATTTGAACCATTTAGTATACGGAACATACGTGAAGATCATAAATGTACTGGCAGAAGTACAGCTGTGATGGTACATTTCTTTCCTGTCGAAGGCAAAAGTTCTGGGAGATCGAGTCCCAGCTCGGCACACGTTTTAATCTTCCACAAAGATCCAGTATCCCGCGAGGCTGGAAATAAGCAAGGGTCGATATTATCATTAACAAGAGTCCCAGGTTAGATTAACAGGGCTACAGATGACATCAGTTTCTTGCAGAATTATCATCATTTTCAGTTTTTGCTTAGACAAACTTGCTTTTTCCAGTATTTCAGGTTGACTACATCTCTTCTTCGAATACCGAACATTTCTTTTCCCTTGGTGATCTTGTAAATTAATTTAGATATTACTTCGTATCACAATCTGTGAACATGTTCATGCCATTTTTTTTGTACTGCTGTGTAATTTGGAATATACGTTTGATACCCGTTTCATGTATAATTCCACTATTCTTTTCCCGATCTTTGAGTTGGTAACCATCTGGTGATCTTAGGAGCCTTATCCTTGGTGCTTCAGTGCCCTTCCGTTAACAGGCGGTTATAGTCCAAATCTCTGAACCATGCAATACATCTGGTACTGTCATCATATTGTAAAATTTTAGTACTACCTCTTGTCTAACTCTTTTAGCTGTAACGAATTAAAATACTTGCCATCTGTTAAAATTCTGGCAGTTTCATTCCGTCATCATTGGATGAAAACACTGAGATCTCGCATCCCTGTTATTTACACTGAGGTGACAAAAGTCATGGGATATCTCCTATCGCCCCATGTTGTGCAGCAACATGAAGACAATTTGGCACTTACACAACTGGCATTCAGTCAAGATGAAGCAAAGCAGTAGGATCTGCCAGAAATATCGACCATTAGACACTGTGTCTAATAGTGTATTTTAATACGACAGTATGCCATCTTAGGCACCGTGTAACATTTAAAACACTTGATAATGTTACTTTGAAGGCGAAATCATGATTGTGCAAGTGTAAATGTAACACTGTAGATAAACAAGTCTAATGGCGGTACTGACATTAAAGAAAAACCGAGTAGACTTCTTTTTACGCTAATGGACTAATACACACAACGACTACATATGTATTTCTCAACATTCCCAGGCAACGAACTCATTTCTATCGACAAGAACCGGCTTGTTGATACTGTCACTACAGAATGTTCGACTTTGGTGAGAGAGCTACAACCTAACTTCTGATTGCACCGCTTCATGACTATCAAATGAGATCCTCGAAGGTTTTCTTTATATTTCTGAAAGAGATGAAAATCGGATGGGGCCAAGTCTGGAATGTATGGAGGATGATCGATGACTGTGAACCCAAGGTGTCTGACTGTATCAGATGTCGCAGTGCTCGTATGTCTTGGCATTGTCTTGTTAATAGAGAGGGTACTCCATGTGTGAACGAGTACTTCAGATTCGTGCTTTCAGTTTTCTGAGGGTCCGGTAGTACACCGATATTTTTACAAGTCGCACCGAAATGTTACACGCAACGATTCGGAGGCGTCTAGCGCTGGAGGGCTGCAATTTGCGTCGGCAAAGCCTGAAAGCCGACCGAAGAATGTGCATAGCATGTAATAACTCATCTTGACAACAGAACAAAAAATTCAGGGACATTACTTAACAGTACGACCCCGTACCAAGGCTCCTTACCCCTATACAGGTGAAGCAGATGTTTGTCTTATTGTCGTGAAGTAAAAGTTTTTTGATTTTCTGTATCGAAGGCTTTATTTTTCTTAATCTCACATAGGTAGTCCAATCGTTTCTGATTAAGTATTGGAAATTTTCCATTAAATTATATGTTTCATATTTTGCCAGTAGGCTAAGCTAATTAAATTACGTACTAATAGCCTGGTCAAAATTATTCCTGGCAGCCTACTATTTACCTGCCTCCTGCCTACCAATTTCATTCTATCTATGTCAAAAGAATACATTCACGTAGACCTCTCTCCTACTTTCACCTGATGAGACAATTTTCACGATGACACTAAGTACATTTTTCATTGTTATGTCCACATGTTTTCCACACGTGACTTCACCGACGATAACCTTTAAAGAAGATGAGTGAACATATGTTCACTCACAGACCAACCTGCGGACACCTATGTGAATTCCGGAGATCCCACCTGTAATGTTCGGATGGCAGGCGCAAGTCTTTTTATTTGACGACATTTCGGCGACTTGATGACGAAATGATAATGTGGACAGCACACACACACACACACACACACACACACACACACACACACACACACACACACACACACACTGTCCCGAGTCAAGAAAATTCCTGAGCCGCGCCGGAAATTGAACAAGGGACGCTAACTACAAGACCACTAGTTGCTGAATACTTCACAGTAGAAGGTAAATAGTGAAATAACATCTACTACGACCTGCAGTGTACTGACAAAGATGAAAGTGGCCACGACCAAAATACGCCGAACCTGAAGTCTCTCCTAGTTAAGCGTCAGTGACACTTGTTTGCAGCTCTACAGTTAACAGACTGACGCAAGGTGAGGTGGGGGCAGACATCAAACATAGCAACCATTCCAGGCGGTAAATTGACGCTTCACTGGAGAAACGTTGTACTATAATGTAAACAGGCGTAGGCTGATTGCTAAAACAACAAGGCGGGCACAAAGAGCTCGCAACAGTTCTTTAAATAACTGACCATTTGTCGTTGCTTTAATCTTCCATCGATTTCGTACTGAGTAAATGGAGGCGAAACTGCGTACTGCGTTGTTCATTTGACTTCCTCTATAGCACGCTCCAGGTCTCGAAACAGCACGGAGAGGAAATGCCCTGACCCCTATGTCAGACCATTTTTCTGGCATTTAGTTGCACGTGTAACGCTTGTTTAACAAACACAGATCTGACCTTTGGACCGAGACGTTTCATTTACTTGCATCCAAGAGATAATATGAGCTACTAAATCGACTGCAGTATCAGAGGAGCAGAGATTTACGTAAAACCTCTACATTTTACGGCCCTTTGGCACCGCCATCAGTTGACAGAGAGGAAAAGAACGACATTGTGTAGCATGAGGAAAATATGAGTTTCATCCTTTTCTTCGTAATAAAAGTTAATTTTATACATTCGAAATGTATTATGAAAGACCTGAGAGGAAGACGAGAGTAAATAATTTCAACAGATGTGATTTGAATCTGAATACTCGTTTGTTGCAAGTCTCCACGATACTCAATTCAGGGTAAGTCTCTTCATTTCCACATAACAACGGCAACCTACATGAACTCGAACCTGCTTAATATAGTAAAGTCTTCGCCTCAATGCATCACTTTCTTCCTCCTACGTCTTCTTTTGTAATATTTCTCCCTGATGACTCAGAAACACTAACAAACGGATCATTCCTTTAGGCAAGTTCTGCAACAAAATCAGTTCCCACCTGATTCCACTCAGTATCTCTTCATTTGGTATATGATATATTCACTCAATCTTCAACATTCTGCTGCAGTATCATGTTTCAGCAGTTTTTATTTCATTTACGTTTGAACTGTTTACCGTCCATATTCCTCTTCAACATAAAACTACGTTTTCCCTATTACTATATTTATATGTAATCTGTATACTAGGTGGTAACATAAATCTTCATCCACATATTTTTCTTTTCAATTGCTAATCGGTGTTCCATACCCTCTTTACATCTCCTCTAATCGGTTATTAAGCTCCAAACAGCAAAATACGTAAAACACTTTGTCTTCCTTGCTGATCTAATTCCGTCTGCAAGCTACTGATTTCCACTAAATTCCATTAGCATTGTTTAATCTAGATTGATTTCCGTCGCATAAAACCTTTTCAAAACAATGTTTACTCCATTCAACTGATATTCCAAGTCTCTGCTGCTGGAGACACAATTACAACTTCGTTTTCTAAACCAAAATTATCTTTTCTTCTGTTTCTTCTCTCTGAAGTTTAACTATTTTCCAAATCTCTCCTTTGTTTCATAAAACCACCACTTTCCCTATGATGGGTATTAAATTATTCTGTAACAGTCACGTCCGTTTGCACCTGCTTCCTTTGAAATTGCGGTTATTAAGTTCTTCTCTGACCCTGAGGGTATTCGTCTGTCATATACCTTCTATACCACGAGGGATAATTATGCAAAGTTAACAGAATCAAGAATCCGTCTCGTGCTGTCCACGCGCCTCCTGCTCCCATGTGTTTATTTGGCGTGGGTGTGACTTACAGGCTCGACCGCAACACATTTGTGTTTCCATAATGATTTTGTGGCTCATGAAAACGAAGCTTTAAGCTTCGAAATGTGTTCTGCAATAAATAAGTAGTTACTGGCAACCAAAACGGTTTTCTTATTCTATTAACAAGTTACTCGGTTGCGGATCTTCGGCTGATCAAATCGTTTTGTCACGTCTGGTTCCCCGAAAGATTTAAAAAAAGATAATGTCATCTACTGCAGGTGCCTCATATCGACATAAGTCTTTCACAGCTTTGCTAAATTCTTGTCTTAGTATTGTATCTCTTACCATCAACTATAAACTTTTCATTTCCTTAATACGGTTTACAAGTTCCCCCCATGAACCGTGGACCTTGCCGTTGGTGGGGAGGCTTGCGTGCCTCAACGATACAGATAGCCGTAGCGTAGGTGCAACCATAATGGAGGGGTATCTGTTGAGAGGTCAGACAAACGTGTGGTTCAAATGAAGAGGGGCAGCAGCCTTTTTCAGTAGTTGCAGGGGCAACAGTCTGGATGATTGACTGACCTGGCCTTGTAACACTAACCAAAACTGACTTGCTGCGCTGGTACTGCGAACGGCTGAATGCAAGGGGAAACTACTGCCGTAATTTTTCCCGAGGGCATGCGGCTTCACTGTATGATTAAATGGTGATGGCGTCCTCTTGGGTAAAATATTCCGGAGGTAAAATAGTCCCCCATTCAGATCTCCGGGCAGGGAGGACGTCGTTATCAGGAGAAAGAAAATAGTCGTTCTACGGATCAGAGCGTGGACTATCAGATCCCTTAATCGGCCAGGTAGGTTAGAAAATTTAAAAAGGGAAATGGATAGGTTAAAGTTAGATATAGTGGGAATTAGTGAAGTTCGGTGGCAGGAGGAACAAGACTTTTGGTCAGGTGAGTACAGGGTTATAAATACAAAATCAAATAGGAGTAATGCAGGAGTAGGTTTAATAATGAATAAAAAATTAGGAGTGCAGGTAAGCTACTACAAACAGCATAGTGAACGCATTATTGAGGTCAAGATAGACACGAAGCCCACGCCTACTACAGTAGTACAAGTTTATATGCCAACTAGCTCTGCAGATGATGAAGAAATTGATGAAATGCATGATGAGGTGAAAGAAATTCTTCAGGTAGTGAAGGGAGACGAAAATTTAATAGTCATGGGTGACTGGAATTCGACAGTAGGGAAAGGAAGAGAAGGAAACGTAGTAGGTGAATATGGATTGGGGTTGAGAAATGAAAGAGGAAGCCGGCTGGTAGAATTTTGCACAGAGCATAACTTAATCATAGCTAACACATGGTTCAAGAATAATGAAGAAGGCTGTATACATGGCAGAACCCTGGAGATACTAGAGGGTTTCAAATAAATTACATAATGGTAAGACAGAGATTTAGGAACTAGATTTTAAATTGTAAGACTTTTCCAGGGGCAGATGTGGACTCTGACCACAATCTATTGGTTATGAACTGTAGATTAAAACTGAAGAAACTGCAAAAAGGTGGGAATTTAAGGAGATGGGACCTTGATAAACTGACTAAACCAGAGCTTGTACAGAGTTTCAGGGAGAGCATAAGAAAACAATTGACAGGAATGGGGGAAAGAAATACAGTAGAAGAAGAATGGGTAGCTTTGAGGAATGAAATAGTGAAGGCAACAGAAGGGCAAGTAGGTAAAAAGACGAGGGCTAGTAGAAATCCTTGGGTAACAGAAGAGATACTGAATTTAATTGATGAAATGAGAAAATACAAAAAAAACAGTAATGAAGCAGGCGAAAGGGAATACAAACATCTCAAAAATGAGATCGACAGGAAGTACAAAATGGCTAAGTAGGGATGGCTAGATGACAAATATAAGGATGTAGAGGCTTATCTCACGAGGGGTAAGATAGATACTGCTTACAGGAAAATTAAAGAGACCTTTGGAGAAAAGAGAACCACATGCATGAATATCAAGAGCTCAGATGGAAACGCATTTCTAAGCAAAGAAGGGAAATCAGAAAGGTGGAAGGAGTATATAGAGGGTCTATACAGACTCGATGTTGTTGAGGACAATATTATGGAAATGGAAGAGGAGGTAGATGAAGATGAAATGGGAGATATGATACTGCGTGAAGAGTTTGCCAGAGCACTGAAAGACCTAAGTCGAAACAAGGCCCCGGAGTAGACAACATTCCATTAGAACTACTGACAGCCTTGGGAGACCCAGTCCTGACAAAGCTCTACCGTCTGGTGAGTAATTGTATGAGACAGGTGAAATTTCCTCAGACTTCAAGAAGAATATAATAATTCCAATCCCAAAGAAAGCCGGTGTTGAAAAATGTGAAAATTAAAGAACTATCCGTTTAATAAATCACAGCAGCAAACTGCTAGAGCGAATTCTTTACAGACGAATGGAAAAACTGGTAGAAGCGGACCTCGGGGAAGATCAGTTTGGATTCCATAGAAAGATTGGAACACGTGAGGCAATACTGGCTTATCTTAGAAGAAAGATTAAGGAAAGGCAAACCTACGTTCCTAGCGTTTGTAGACTTAGAGAAAGCTTTTGTCAATGTTGATTGGAGTACTCTCTTTCGAATTCTACAGGTGGCAGGGGTAAAATACAGGGAGCGAAAGGCTATTTACAATTTGTACAGAAACCAGATAGCAGTTATAAGAGTGGAGGGACATGAAAGGGAAGCAGTGGTTGGGAAGGGAGTGAGACAGGGTTGTAGCCTCTTCCCGATACTATTAAATCTGTATATTGAGCAAGCAGTAAAGGAAACAAAAGAAAAGTTCGGAGTAGGTATTAAAATCCATGCAAAAGAAATTAAAGACTTTGAGGTTCGCCGATGACATTGTAATTCTGTCAGTGACAGCAAAGGACTTGGAAGAGCAGTTGAATTGAATGGACAGTGTCTTGAAATGAAGGTATAAGATGAACATCAACAAAAGCAAAAGAAGGATAATGGAATGTAGTCGAATTAAGTCGGGTGGTGCTGAGGGAATTAGATTAGGAAATGAGACATTTAAAGAAATAAAGGAGTTTTGCTATTTGGGGAGCAAAATGACTGATGATGGTCGAAGTAGAGAGGATATAAAATGTAGACTGGCAATGGCAAGGAAAGCGTTTCTGAAGAAGAGAAATTTGTTAACATCAAGTATAGATTTAAGTGTCAGGAAGTCGTTTCTGAAAGTATTTGTATGGAGTGTAGCCTTCTATGGAAGTGAAACATGGACGATAAATACTTTAGACTAGAAGAGAATAGATGCTTTCGAAATGTGGTGCTACAGAAGAATGCTGAAGATTAGATGGGTAGATCACATAACTAATGAGGAGGTATTGAATAGAATTGGGGAGAAAAGGAGTATGTGGCACGACGTGACCAGAAGAAGGGATCGGTTGGTAGGACATGTTCTGAGGCAACGAGGGATCACCAATTCAGTGCTGGAGGGCAGTGTGGAGGGTAAAAATCTTAGAGGGAGACCAAGAGATGAATACACTAAGCAGATGTAGGCTGCAGTAAGTACTGGGAGATGAAGAAGCTTGCACACAATAGGGTAGTATGGAGAGCTGCGTCAAACCAGTCTCAGGACTGAAGACCACAACAACAAAAAGTTTCTTTCTTTTATATACCCCTCTTATACATACTTACCACCTTCCAACTTTAATATCTGTCTTTCGTATGACCCCTTTCCCTCTGAAAGCACATAATATGTGCTATTTTAATGAAAGTCGATTTCTGGTCTCCTACATGCATGAATTAGCACAAAATACATTTTGAATTTTTACTTTCAATAAACTTTTATAGATTGTGTCATACTTGTTTCCGGGGGCTCTCCTATTACATAATATACATGAAATGAAAAAGCAAACACATTTTATTCTTAATTTGCAAATTTAAGCCTCAACTTAAACTAATATAGGTTTTTGATTACATACTGTGAAACATCAAGAAATAGTTGCGTTCACTTGTGACGGATATAAATACTTTGCATTCTGCACAACGAATAAAGATGATACCCTTACATCCTCTGAACCTAAATTTGGATCTGCAGTTCCGATGAGAATTTCTTATTTTCTTATATCTGACAAGTATAAATCGTTCGATGACTAGACTGAAATGGTGGAATCGCCTGAGATGCTCTCGGATCTTTGTACTCATGCTGTACACTATTTTCTTTTGGTATGCTCACATTTTGTTAAGCAGGTGTCTTGTAATAGAACATATTGTGAGCAATATCAAGTTTAAATGCGTAATAATGCATTATATCCCTTCTTGCCGGTTTATTTTGGATAGCATCCTGTCTGTATTCTAGCCATGCAGCAGCTATGGTGAAGTCCACAAAATGATAATTTATCCTTACTGTCCATTTATTGTCCCCCTCCCCCCTCCCCCTCCTCTCACTGCATGCTGCCCTACAACCCTGTAAACTAGAACCACTCCACCCATAAAGGAACTGTGCTGTGCAATAGCGTTTGACCTAAGGACGCTCATACGTTTTGCATCCTTTTTTCATTTTCAGACAAGCCTACAGACAAATAGAGTGTGAATACAACGTCAAGTAATACATGCTTTTATATTGGTATACACGATCGAACATCGTTTTGAGTGCCCGAAATTTACCGAGATGTGGTACACAGCAATGGACGCGATTCGAATGATCAAGAGAACGAACATAGGCAATATACAGGTTTCTAACGCCGTGATACCCGAATGGAAACCAAAACGACACGCAACGGCATGGATCATAGCACACACAGTTCATACAATTTTTGGACATAAATTAACGAGCAACATACAATGTCTGACATACTTATGGGATGAAAACGAGAAAGTAACTTGTCATCCTTAATACAGGCTTACGGACAAAAATTTTCTCAATATTCCAATATGTAGAGCTTATGATACTATTTTGACATGAAACCTCGCGCAAAACAAAAGAGAGGAAATGTAATGTGAATTCTGCAAAAGTGTCGTCTAAGAAATAACTCAGTGGACAATTTCTTGAAGAATTCCGTACAGAAGTGTTGTAATGTATATAATTATTTTTCGTATGAGTTTGTTTTCTGTTGTTATTGAAACTATTAAATGGTGAATAAATATCTTAAAATAAAAAAAAAATCTGACACAATTCGAGGTAAATGTCGCAATAAATGTAGCTTTACTAATAATCTATGTGAGACTAATGGGCCAGTAGTAAGGATGTGAAATTTACCCACGTAGGAAATCGATTACAAAATCCTCGTTTGACTTACTTTTGTATATTTGACACTAATCCTGAATGCTACAAGAAATACGCAATGTCTCACAGGGAGCCTTCCTCTAAAACTATTGTGTGCTTTCCTAATTATATGTCGCATAATCTCCCTACCAGGATGAAATTAGCAATATTCCTGAGCCATCTGGTCGGTTACGACTCCCTTCATGCACACCATGCATGAATTGAATGAGTAGAGATGAGTCTGGTACATTGGGGCTCGACGACACTACAGCTAATTTCTAGCTGGAGGTCAGCCGCTGTGAACGCAATGTTCACACAAACTTCTCATCTGCATCGTACAGAGCGCTATGCACTCCATTCTGCATTTGACGCCAGTTCAGAGAAGAGTCCCCTAAAATTTCCATCTTGTCTTTCTCATAGCCGAATTGTCTGCTCACCTGGGGTCTTTCGTTCTCCACGTCACGGCTTTTTTCGGCCAATAGGAGAGTTCCTCTTATTTTGTGGAAACTCTCGCTACCAATCCCAAGGCTCCTACCAGTAAACTGCATCGAAATATCGGCACTTTACTCCCTCCCGGTGCGTTTCCGCCCATCGGACGTTTTGTTCCTGCTCCAGATGCCTAAAGAGTTATAATTGACTGTCACGTGTGTACCACTTGCAGTTCACATGATCGAATGCATCACTGGTTTTGTTCGTATCGCTTTGGCATTCGGAAACGCAGTTTTCTAAAGCTTCTTTCTGTCCTACTTCTAGCGGTCTGTTATTCGCCCTGCAGTGCGCATCACCTGTCTTGTCAGTGACCCAATGCGCGACGTGCCCCCTTAAGAGCTTTTTGTAGTGCCTCCCGGGATGCGGCCTCTGCATCTGCCCCTGCTGGCTTCCACACAAAACTTTTCCTCTCGCTGCTTGTTTCACCTTCTGCTCATTGGCTTGCATTATATAGGAGTGGTGGTTAATACCGCCGATTGAGTGTCATCCCTTTTGGATTAAATACTTATTGGCAAATCTGCTCATTACCGCCGAAGTAAGTTAGCTGTCATATTCACCTTCCGGTTACGATGTATAAAACCCTTGTGTAAGGTGCGAAATTGACCTTGATTTATTCTGGCACCTTACAATCGACTGCACGACCCCTCCCACGATATGTTCGAGTCCTCCCTCAGGTATGGGTGTGTGTGTTGTTCTTAGTATAAGTTAGTTTAAGTAGTGTATAAGTCTAGGGACCGATGACCTAAGCAGTTTGGTCCCTTAGGAATTCACACACATTTGAACATTTTAATTGCAGTGCTTGTGCCCTTCTGGTGCAACTTGTCAGCTCAGTGGTGGTCCTGTCTGCATCTGCCAGTGGTGGCAGGAGGGCGCAGCCAGAGCCGTGCTGTGTGCCACGGTCAACTTCAATGGCATAGTCCAGGTGCTTTCATTTGCTAATCACATTGGCCAGTGTATGTAACAGTAACAATATGTCATTCCCATCAGTGTGTTTAAATTTTACTCTTCCGGCACCGTGTTCCGCAATAGCATCGCAGAGCTCTGTGTAGTTTAAGATAGACAATACTAGACATTATGGATAGATGAATTCTTACTAAGCATTCAACAATGCTAGACGTTATGCCTCTGAAGATTAGTTATTGCGATTATCAAATGAAAGTAACATGTTTAGGAGAATGCAAACACATAACATTAGAAGATACAGTGAGAATCCATAGATCCATATCGTCTAGCATTGTTGAATGCAGAGTGGAATTCATTTATCAATAATGTCTAGTATTGTCTATCTTAAACTACACAGAGCTCTGCGATGCTATTGTGGAACGCAGTGGCGGAAGAGTAAAATTTAAACACACTGAGGCTCGCGGGATTAGCCGAGCGGTCGCGGGTGCTGCAGTCATGTACAGTGCGGCTGGTCCCGGCGGAGGTTCGAGTCCTCCCTCGGGCATGGGTGTGTGTGTCTGTCCTATGGATAATTTAGGATAAGTAGCGTGTAAGCTTAGTGACTGATGACCTTAGCAAATGGTTCAAATGGCTCTGAGCACTATGGGACTTAACTGCTGTGGTCATCAGTCCCCTAGAACTTAGAACTACTTAAACCTAACTAACCTAAGGACATCAGACACATCCATGCCCGAGGCAGGATTCGAACCTGCGACCGTAGCGGTCGCGCTGCTCCAGACTGTAGCGCCTAGACCCGACGGCCACTTAGGCCGGCAATGACCTTAGCAGTTAAGTGCCATAATATTTCACACACATTTGAACATTAAACACACTGATGGGAACGACGTATTGTTACTGTTACGTATACTGGCCTTAGCCTCCGAGTAGTGAGAATGTATGAACTACCTTTCGAAAATCGGCAGAAGAGAAGAATGTAGTTACAACCCATTATGAAAGATAATTGCTAATATTTCTGAAAAAATGATATAATATTCTTAATTGGCTCCTATTGAGTGGATAACGATTGGCGGTAGATCTACAAAATCACATACCCTGGTACGCCACAAAATAAAAATAAAAAATCAGGCTCAGAATAAAAAACTAAAAGTGACGAGTAGTGGCCTTATAGAGGGAACGGGGCATGAGCAACAAGGAATAGAAATAACCTACGTAGATGACCCTATGTATGCTTGGAAAGGCACAGAAAACAAAAACGAATCATGAAGGCCTACTGGACGATGAACGAAACCAGTCACAAGACCTGCATGCCACAAACAAAGCCCCGAACACGCCACATATTGCATTTCTCCAGGAAAAAGCGAATGATGGCGAAACAAGGTACAGAGCACATGGGGAATTTTCCGTAAAGAACTGAATGGAACTATAAAGGGATGAAATGGGAGGACACGTGAAAACTCAGAAACAGGAAAGAATAGTCTAATATTAACCAAGTTAACCCAGTCGTGGGAACAACGCTTAGTTCAAGGACAATAGAGTGTCTTCCGACGTACTTGCAACATAAGCTTTCTTCACTTCCTTGATTGCTGTTTATTTTATTATTGTTGTCCCATCGTATTTTTTCAGCGATGTTAACATTTTGCTTGTCCCTCTTTTACTATCAAGTAAAAGATGATACAATTGGTTCTCAACTTAGTATCATAATTCTCCTTTTCTATTCTTACTTTAAATCCCTGTAATTGACCTCTCTAAGTGAAATTAGTTTGTCTTTAACTCTTTTAATTTCCTCGTACTTATCGATTTGTTTGACATCTGGTTAAAGTAGCTCCCTAAGACATTTGATGTAATATTCTATCATTTCGTTGTGCCGAAAGTTATTTTCTTTCATATTCTGCCCATACCTTAGAGAAAGACTCTCAGTTTTCTGTTCTTGCAGCTATGCAACATTGAATTCACTAACTAGATTTTCATGCTATATCTCCTGTTGTTCCGCATTTATTGCCCTTGTATAAGTAGCTCGAACTGAAATAATCATGGGACTGATTTCAGCCTGTAGGACGCGATCGAGACGTAGGTTCTGTTTAGCCTGATAGCTTATTGGTTTGTCGTTGGAGTACGTCCAACAATGCACCATGTTTTAGTCTTTAATAAACATAAACACGGTCTGTAGTAGGCTGTAATGCTATGTTTATTTAATGGTTCGATTAGCTAATTTCAACTAAGCGTCATTGTCAAGCACGTTTCTAATATATGTATTTTATATCATTTTCAAATCACTCTTAAGCACTAGTAAAAAGTAGTCATATTCTGTTAGTTACTTGTAATAAACAGTGGTTTGAAAATGACGTGAAATACAGATGTTACAAATGTGCTTGATAAGGACGTTTAGTTGAAATTAGCGGCCCACGATTAAATAAATATAACATTACAGCCTACTATGAACAATATTTAACTTTATTACGGCTCTGGAGGCTGTGAATCCCCTCCGCAAATATAAATACAGTTAAGTGTTATCCCTGAATTACGTATTTTATTTCGGTTTTTTTAAAGTGAGATACGCACAAGGAACATTCAGAACATAGCAAAAAGGGAATTTATCAACATAAATCGACGACGAAGAAGGGAGACATGATCGAATAAAGCCCAAAATAAAATCCTTGAAACCACATGGGATTCGTGCACGATTTTACCACATTGTCTTGCAACAAATGAAGAACAGACTTTTACGTGCGTGCAATAAAGTAATAGATATCAAAATAACTTTAGAAGGGATTGTGGTCTTAGTTCCCAAAAGCCCAGAAGGTAAAACAGTTTGTAACCTTCTGACAGTTACACTACTGATCACAGATTATAAAATAATGGGGCGGATCCTTGCACATGGTACAGAAACGTAGAAGGACATATTATAGGGCCATGCCGAACAAGTGTCGGGGGAGGAAGCAAACTACTGCAAGAAGTAAACGAATGGAGACACACACGTAAAATACCAACCGCGAGTCTGTAAAGTGCCTCTTTGAAGACCATAGAGGATATGAAGTCTCTACCTCAATTTATCAATTTAACAATGAAGTATTAAGTAACAGCGTAACAAAAATAACGGTTAACCGACAGATCAAGATGCAAAGCTCAATGGGAAATGTTTCCCGATGTCAATGACAGGAGAGAATTTGTACTACGTTTTACTTACAACGGAACATCACAGAAAAACTACTATGTAATTATTTATAGACACAGTGAAGTAAAAACTCCTACAATGAAGTAAAGGAATAAAGAAATGAAGAGAAATGATGGGAAGGAAAAGAAAAGTCTGTGTAACGTTCACACTGAAGTGACAAAATTCATTGAAGAGCGACATGCACACGTACCGACATCGGTAGTACCGCTCACGAAAGGCATAGCAGGGCTGTGCACTGGCAGAATTGTTATTTGTTCTGAGGTGATTCAGATGTTATGACAGCACAACGGCAACTGACAGACTTTGAAGGCGGTGTGGTAATTGGAGCTGGAGACAAGGGACAATCCAATTCTTGATTCGTTAGGGAATTCACCACTCTGGGAATAGCAGTGTCCAGCTTGTGCCCAGAGTAGCTAATTTCAGACAGTACATCTCTCCACAGACAACATAGAGACCGGCGGCATTCACTTAACAACCAGTAGCAGCTGCGTTTGCATGAAGTTGCCAGACAAGCAACACTGCGTGTAATAACAGCTAAAATCAAGGTGGTACCTACGACGAACGTATCCATTAGGAGAGTACAGTGGAATTCGGCGTTAATGGGCCAGCGGGGCTCGCGACCATATCGGCTGGACCTTAAACGACCGGATTGCCATGGCAAGGTCGGATGAGATGCGGTTTCAATTCGTAAGAGTTGATGGTAGGGTTCGAATGTGGAACAGACCCCAGGAAGCCATATACTCAAGTTGTTAACAAGACTGTGTGCAAGCTGGTGGTGTCTCCATTTCGCCCGGCATGAATCCCATCGAAAACATTTGGGACATAATCGAGAAGTCAGTTCGTGCACAGAATCTTGCACAGGCAACACTTCCTAATTATGGACGGTTACAGAGGCAGCACGTACCTGCATAGGGCGAAAGGAGGTGCGACATTATATTAGAAGTTATCACACGACTTTTTCCACAACACTGTAAACCTCTGAATTACTACATCTTTTTTTCCTGTTTAAAGTGCTAGAAATGATACAGAAAAGGAACTTTTTACTTTATTTGAAGAAAAGGTACTTAACTCTGTAAGAAACAAGTCTTACATCTATGACATGTCCTGCGTGTCTCTTCCATCTCTACGACCTCGTATGTTTCCGAAGCGAATCCAAATGAGAAAAATACAATTGGCCAGGTATGAATCTATGTCAGGGGTTCACAGAACAGGCAGGAAAACTCAATCCATAATTATAAAGAACTATCTCTTTCAATACAAAATTACGATTTTTTAAATACATCATTTAAATCTTTTACAGTGGGAATAAAGACTAGAGGTCTAATCAGTGACGTCAGACGTGTTTTCACTATTCTCATACATTCTGCAGCACATAAACTAAAGGATGAGAACGGAGCCGCTCTTTCTGCCTATTGCGCAGGGCATGGGTTGCCTACAGCGGGCTGAGGACGGAGCAGGCAACGAACTTTACGGCGTTACAGAATTTTGGCAGAAATCTAAGTATTCCAGGAGGTATAATATTTAGATCAGTGGAACCAAGCCTGCCATCACTAATTGTACTTCTACTTTTCATTATCAAAGAAAATTCATACGTATGCCATCGAAAAACAAAAGAATTTTGCGTTTAAAGTGGTTTGTTTACTTGTAGGGAGTGTGCATTTCTAACCACTGTATGAGACCCTGACATTCATGCCTCCCTGGTCAAATACATTTTCCACACTTCGTTTCATTTCGGAGATGTATGAGGTGGCAAAGTCAGATGGGACTCCCAATGCATGTAGCTACTTTATGGAGAGATATTTCAGTTTCGTGACGGATTAAAAATTTATTTTGCGAAAGAAGATTTTAAGCGTACAAGAAGACGTTAAGCTAATTTTATGAAGGAAGAACTCTTCATTTTTCTTCATTACAGAAGAATTAATGACGGAGTAGCCACAATGAGATGGCAACTGCTGTCTAGCGAAGCCAAGGTTTTACAAGGGAGGCTGGAGCCCTAAATAGAACAAAAGAAGTGGTAAACTACCATATTGCTGATCCAATGGTGTCAGGTTCCATCTCCGATCAGTCTTAGGATTGTTTCTGTGACTTATCAGTTCTTCCACGTGTAGCAATGTCTAATGTGAAAAATGTGAAATTGCGCTGTTGTTCGGTCTGACTATAACTGCTTGCGTCGGTTCATAGGTCGTATGAAAGCAACGGCATAACAGCTTGTAATAGGTTCATGCCACACAAAGCACAGTTCGATGACATCTTTACTCTCAACGTGTTTGTTTACGATGTTTCACCATCGTTAGTTTATGTAAAAAGGATAATAATTGGCGCAGATAACGTTAAATTTCACAACGAAATGTTTAACGTCCGTGCGAAGTGCTTGGAGGTTTCCTGCCTTAAGAAGGAAACAGGAGGCACATCGGGAGCCTAATGTATTTTCAACAGAAAACAGCTCCGTGTAATATGGGGACGGCACAATTATGCAAACGCACTTTGCCCGGCGTAGTCGTGTGAAAATACGGAGCTTATTCGGTGTACCACATGATTTACAGCGGTCGCTGCCCCGCCGGCGAGTGGATAAAGGCTGCAAAGCTTTGGGGAGTAAAAGCTGGAGGGCTCTCAGAGCGGGTGAGAAAACAGGCCGGCCGGTCATAAAACGAATGAGCCGCCTCGTAATAAAAGGAAGTCCGGCTCTAACTGCCAGGGTAAAGCCCGGTTACAAGCCGGCGGGAGATACACGACAAACTGCGAACGCCTCTTAAATACGGCGGAGCGCGCCAGCAGCTGAGGCACGTCTGGAAGCTTTCATCGCTTCTGCCCCGCGGTGCACACTCTGGACGTGACTGTAAAGAACTCCGAGTCCACTGGCTACGTAGCCGCTTCTCATATACAGGAACATTTAGAAGTCCGAATGAAATTTTAAATTGCTAACGATCATTTCTGCTACAGAATTTCGTAATCTTAATTGGTTTTCACAATGGCAACGATCTACCCAACTTTAAAAACACCCCCTAACCCTTGAGGATCTTCTGTCCACGACCAAATACACTACTGCTCCATGGATGTTGCTTGTTTTGTTTCTGCCTGCATACTCAGATCATGTCGCTAACTATTAGAATGAGGAATATTCAGAAGGCTCTTAATGTTGTAAATAGTAACTATAGTCTACAGAAATACAGGTAACAATTTTATCAAAAGTATAAAGTGTTACTCAACTTGTCCTCTTAACGGCAAGTAGCAATTTATCTTTTTCTTAATACAGTTGACATTTAACCTGGACTTTCTATTAAAGGAATATAGAACTTAATAAGTAAACAATGACGCAAGTCCAAGTAATCAAGCATCTAATGAGTGACAAATGGAAACCAAATAGAGAGAGAGAGACGTAAATAACTGTGCTCCTTCATTAACAAAAATGACATGCTAAGTGAAAGTTGAAACACAACGAAGATTTCCAAAATACTAACATAGACCAGACCAATCGCCGAAGTTAGAAGGCACAGAATTCACTGACAGCTCGTTAAAACGATTTGATCGTGCCAAAGTACCATACTTTGAAACATCAGACGTCAGAACGTGATGCCGGCCGCGGTGGCCGAGCGGTTCTAGGCGCTCAGTCCGGAACCGCGCGACTGCTACGGTCGCAGGATCGAATCCTGCCTCGGGCATGGATGTGTGTGATGTTCTTAGGTTACTTAGGTTTAAGTAGTTCTACGTTCTAGGGGTCTGATGACCTCAGATGTTAGGTCCCATAGTGCTCAGAGCCATTTTGAACCACAACGTGACCATGATGACATACATATATGTTAGAAAAATAGATGCGCGTATGCTTGTATGTGTATATGCTTACGTGTACCTGCATATATTTCACATGTCCTCCTATACCAGAGGACCGATTTCAACTAAACGTGCCTCGCATATCACTTACTGTCAGGCAACAATAGCTGTGGTGGTGAAAATTACCTACGTGTTATATTAATGAGGTACGACGTCACAAATAGTGAGATGCGTGCATAATTGTCGCATCATGCATGGCGCTTAAATGTATTACATTTGTGGTATTATCTCTATTCGCAAAAAAATTCGTAAACAATATCGAGATATGCCGCAAATATACCTACAAAATTATATTATGATAATACATATAGTTCCGGAGTGCTGATGTCACAAACAATGAGATGCATGAATATCTCCCGCTTTGTGCATGACTTTTAATTTGATTACTTCTTTGCTACTAACTCTGTTCGCAAAGTATTTCAAAGATGGTATCCACAGATGCCTCTGAATGTACTTACGTAAACAGATCATTGGTTAACATATAATTCAAGAGATATTATGTCATGAACACTGAGATACGTGAAAAAGTTCTGTGTCATGCATAAAGTTTAATATATTTATCCTTTCTTCTAAGACCCTCCTACAGTGGAGTTAACTTAAGGAAATACGTGACACGTGGCAGCGCTTTTAACAGCTGTCAAGCCGGCCGGAGTGGCCGTGCGGTTCTAGGCGTTACAGTCTGGAGCCGAGCGACCGCTCCGGTCGCAGGTTCGAATCCTACCTCGGGCATGGATGTGTGTGATGTCCTTAGGTTAGTTAGGTTTAAGTAGTTCTAAGTTATAGGCGACTGATGAGCTCAGAAGTTAAGTCGCATAGTGCTCAGAGCCATTTGAGCCATTTGAACAGCTCTCAACTGCGAAGCGCAAGTGGCATAGGAAGAAGAACTGAACCACAATTATCACAGATAACAAAAAAAGACTATAATTGTCGTTGTCCATGAGTGTAGTTCTCTGATAATAATTTTAATTCACACAAAAATTAAATTATTACAGAAACAATGAAATAATTATCGTCACTTTTACACGATACAGTCTTTTTATACGTAGTGTCGATAATATTGGTTGAATTTTGTACACTTAGTTCATATTAACACCTCGTGGCTCGAACATATTGTCGTGGATATTACACTGGTCACGGACCATAAGCCTTTGACTGCATTGCTTCATCCGTCGAAACAAGTTCCCGACCACTCAGCGCAATAGCTACAACGTTGGTCACTATAATTATCAAATTAAAAGTGTAAAAGTCTGCATCGCTCAACGGCGCAACACGCAAAAACCGACACATTTTCTTGTTTACCTTTGGCACAGAGGCACCATACGACGGATTAGAAGCTTCTTGTTTACATATTGATTCTTTTGATTCGCCACCACTGGACTCTTTTCCTATTAATTCTAGGCGGGTCGCACGTGACACAGAGCATGAACAATCACAACGATCGCTGAAAAGTTACATTCACAAAAGTTGGCCGCGCTCTCTGAAACGTACTCCGGATCCCTTAATGCAAAGATACTTTGTGCACCACAACAGTTTATCTCTTCTATATCTTGTGACTCTGCTTCACGTGCGTAATGAACAGATAAGAGTATTAAAACGAAGTACTTTCGAATAACTGTGTACAGCACCAGGACTGAAACAGTTGCCAGATGAGGGTAGGCAATCTAATTATGTATCCATATTGAGATTTAGACTACTCAAAAGCGCATCACTGAAAAAGGACCTCAACAGTGTTACAGACACTGGAAATGTGGAAGAGATCGCGAGCAATCTCTCAAAGAAGCCTGTTACTTAATTACCTTATTCACTGATTGTAATACACTACAAAAAAGGAAGTATCGTAATATACTACAAAACAAAAGGAAGGGGTGACAATTATATTTCTCTATATCCAGACGGATTTTAGCATAGCGATCGAAAAGGTATAAATACCCTCTTCGTAACAAAAGATATCCAGTTGTCCTTCAGTGGGACCAGATACTTGTTAGCGACGTTTTACACCAGAAAGGTATTTGTCATTAGATTAACAATTGTAAACAATAAGATAATTGGCAGAATTCACTAACAACCTATGTTTCCTCCTTCAAAAAGGAGATATAATGCGAGAAAACTGCAACTATTAAAATGAATTGAAAATGAAATGAGCACTCCTTCACATCTGCTCACCCTGTAAAATAAACTTTGACTCCTGACTTAAACACATAATATATCCTACCAATAAAAATACAGGCATGACACCTCGTAGAAATAGTGGGCGATAACGACAGCAGACCTGGCCTAGTGCAACCATAACTCCGTCAGTTCAGAATAAAATTCAAAGGCTGAGCGCATAACAACGTTCCTAGTTGCTGCGATAACCGCTGGTTGTGGATGTGGTTATCTGCTGCTCCCGCCGCATTTACATGAGCCTGTCAGGTACTCCATCCCCCACCATGCGATGCTGGGAGGCTTTGCCAGATGTAACATGCAACAGATTTTTACCGGGAGATTGACATAAGTACCATTTCCCTCGTGTCGGCCATCTCTCATCAGTCTGCAAGCAATTAATTAACTTATCAAATTAATACTTACGGGAAACAAAATATTAATATCATATTAAATTATTGCTTAAGGGGAAATGAAAAATTACGCACCCTGAACGCTACAGCTTAGTTGCTTCCATCCGTGATCGCACGAAACTTTTAGACTGCACATGGATCGTTGTAGTGCTAATTTACTATATCATTCTATGTTATTGCTGCTTTAACCGTCAATAAAACTCAAACTGTGAAACGTGGATCTTCAGCTGTCCCTTTTAAGAACTATTTAATGAACGATAATGTGGCATGGTTGTCTTGAGACTTGAGAGTTTGCACAGGCCTTAACTCATTTGGGTAAAGTAAGTATCGGTATACAATTGACCACGCAAGACTCCCTGCCCCATGTCTGTCGAGCGATCATTGTAATATCTGTCGGGTCCGTTCTCATAGTTATATATGATCTTCTGTCTACACGTAGCAGGAACAACATTTGTTCCATACGGACTGCGATATTTTGGATGTCATTCAGCGTATATGAAATGTGTCTCCAGACTAACAATTTGCGCTAAACAATGATAACTCATCAATTTGAGAACATCATATGTTCTAGAATAGTATTCAATCTGAACAACAACAAAAAATCTTCACTAAAGCGCAGAATATTTCGGAAGAGCTTCTCGACTCAGTATACCATATACAAGTTCACTTATCTAATTTTACAAGCATTCAACAATAAAATAGCAGCCGTAGGTATTTTCTGTGAGCTATCTAAGGCATTTGACTGTGCGAATCACAACACTAACCAAGAAAAAATTAAGCTTAATGGAACTGATATTATAGCCAACCGAAGGACGTCATTTCTAAACAAAGAATGCATGAAGTTGTACTTAGTAATGTAACCAACGAACTGACATTCTTCTGAAAAAGGAGAAATCTCTTTTGGGGATCCACAAAGATTAGCCTCAGGTCCATTATCGTTTCTCATACGTGTAACCAACTTTCCGATTAATACACAACAAGCAGATGCCATTAGTGTTGTAATCAGTCCAAAGATACATACACAACAGAAAAAATAGTAAATAATGTTAGTTAAAAAATTGTAAATAGTGTTAGTTAAAGTTCTTAAAAGTGCTGTTGGGTGATTTTCTATAAATGGTCTCATTCTCAGTTTCTAAAACGGATATATTCAGTTCTGCGCATCTAAAGCTACTACACCACTGATAGTGAAGAAATACTGACTACGCTGAAAAATTCAGAAGTTTTAGCTGTCCACATTGGAGAGAATTTGAACTGGAAAAAAACACATCTTGGCACTCATAAGACAGCGTAGTTCAGTCACATTTGCACTTCAAGTAACTGTAGATCTCAGGGAGGGACTAGTCAGTGAATTAACGTATTTCCTGAACTTGTATCCAACAATGTGAAATGGGATGATATTTTGGGGTAGCTCACTTTTGCTGAAAAACGTGCTGCAAGAATAAACTTTCGTGCTCCCCATGTTTATCTTCTAGACACATGTGCAAGAAATAAGGCATTTTTACTATTGCTTCACTGACACGAATTCCCTCGTTACGTTTGTGGTAAATGACACACACAAGCTGTAAATGAAAATAATTACATTATAAACAGAAAAATTTATATTAATTATTTCACAGTAAGGTTACGTTTACCCAAAAATCTGAAAAATGTTGTCATCTAAATGTTTCATCACTTACCCTATAATACAAAATTGCTGAGATAGAGTAAAGTTAAATCTGAAAGCAAACTGAGGATGTTTCTACTTAACAACTCCTTTTGCGTTGAATTCCGTTTTTGTAGTGTGAAATAGGTCGTCCGTAGGAATTACTATATCACTTCTGTGTTCAAAACGTTTGTAAATGGTCAGCATATAACTATATTTACTTATGAACGCGTAATGTCAATTTGAATCGACTCTTTCCAGATCATTACAATTAGTCGTACAAGTGATCCAGTGAACATGAAAATAACAAACGACGTTGATCAATTGCCGCGGGGAATACTAACTCCCAGTTCCACTGTTTACATTGTTTCCACTCTAATAAATCAACAAACACACTTTACTGCCAGCACGACATATACGGTGTATACTGAGTGGTTGATGTATGAGACAGGTGTATTGTGTCACACAATAGTATCAGTTTCGTATCGCTGATTACAGATAGGAGAAAAACCTACACTATCGAGTACTGGCATCTCTCGACACAAGTGTCTGTTTCCGAACATATCTTTATAGGTATTTTTTAGGGTTCCATATCACAATCGGTAAAACTGGAATGCTTATAGTATCATGTTGACTGAATCTTCCGTCGCATCTCGGCAGATCAACATTATAATAAATGAAAAGTGCTAGTTAGCTTCTGTTCTGTGGTGTTAATTTATTGTTTAACCGGTTTTTGGCTTACAAGGCCATCACTAGCCATTTACTGACTATTGTCGCCAAAGAAGTTAGAATGTTTGTAAATGACATTGGAAAAGAAGTTAAACATCTACTCTGAAGATAAACGCAAGTCGATTACAATTATTGTAACTTCACTGTCGACAATAATATCTAAGATGGCCGTGTAAGCCGAGAACCGGTTAACACAATAAATTAATACTCTAGAACAAAATCAGGCTAGTGCTTTTCATTTGTTTATGTTATAGGAGTACTTTGTTGTCCGTCTGTCTGTCCGACTGTTAACGCCCCTTTTTCTGAGTTTTCAAGTTGAAATTCATGTCAGGTACTGAATTCTAATTTTTCCTTGGGGATGTACGAAATTTAAGCGTATAAGTCAACGTAGTCGAAGGTATATCCTTTCATGTCACACATTTTTACACTCGCAAACTCACTAATCGAAACCTAAAATTTTTGCAGTACGACGCAAGGGGGGAAACTCCAGAAATTGTTAATTTGTAACTGTAGTACAGAAACATGTTTCTTTTTGTAACGTGTTGTCTGTTTGTCTATCTGTCCGCCTGTTAACCGTCCTGCTATCAGAATATTTGGATAATTGAGTCCCACTTGAGTCATAAAAGCCCCAAGAAATTCGCACAGGAAATATTAGCAATATGTTAATGAAGTAACAAAAAAACATACATATATACTTCAGTGGTTCAGTGTAAAGTCATCATTCTGTTTTCATAAATTTTGGATTCAAGAAACAAAACTAAATTTAAATAGATGTCATACTGAACCCAACGGTACTTACTGCAAAAGACCATTAATAAATTGCAACATATTGTAAACATAAAGCTAAACAAAACAACTTTCGATACAATTTACTCATAGGGAGAAAATAACTGCTTTGAAAACAAGAGAAGTATGTATTTCCAATGTAATTTGACCCCAGTGATACTTGGAAGGTTAAGTCCCTTTTTCTCAGAAATAGGCAGAATTATCAACTTAAAATTTATGTCAAATACTAAGTCTTTGGTCCCTTGGCGGTGTAAGAAATCTACGTTGCTAGGTCGATGCAGTCAAATGACACGACCGTCTGCAAAGACAGCTTTGTGTTGGGAATGAGTAAAAGTAGCAAGTTGAAATTTACCTAAAACACCTAAGTCTACGGTCCGTTGACAGTGTAAATAATAATTTAAGTCAATGTAATCAAAATTTACGACCATATATGTCACACATTTTGATTCTCGCAATCCAATTAGAACATACAGAGGGACTCTTTACACTCTTGTCGAGCCGTGGAGAGTTGCGGTACAGTGCGTGTGTGGCGCCCGAGAAGTCGTGGGGTCGAATCTCGGTTAGACCACAGATTTTTCAGTCTTGATTTTAACCTAGTCCTCATCCTTCAATAATATGAGTAGTCGCCAGAATCAACATGCGGTGCGGATTCCACGTTAAACTGTAGGTCCTCTCTCTCTATTTGGATAACTGGAGTTGGTTAGGGACGGACAAATCGCTAAAGTGGCGTCCAATAGGAAGACTTGTAGCTGGCCACTGGGCCAAATGAAATCGGTGTTATTATCGGTATAATTTGCACGACGGAATCCTATGAGCGCGAGTCGTCCTCGCATTTGTCTTTTTTTTTTTTTTTTTCTAGTTATGACCTGTACTGTCTCCGACAAGCACGGATTGGTAGAAAGAGTACATTGAAGGTCTCTATGAAGGGGAAGATTTATCCGATGTGATAGAAGAAGAAATAGCAGTCCGTTCATAAGAGATAGGGGATCCAGTATTAGAAGAAGAATATAAGATAACGTCAGAGGACTTAAGATAAAATAAGGCGGAAGGTATGATAACATTCCATCAGAATTTCTAAAATGATTGTGGGAAGTGGCCACAAAACAACTATTCACGTTGATGTGTAGAATGTATGAGTCCGGCGATATACCATCTGACTTTCGGAAGAATATTATCCACACAATTCCTAAGGCTGCAAGAACTGAAAAGTGCGAGAATTATCGCAGAATCAGCTTAAAAGCTCATGCATCCAAGTTGCTGACCAGAATAATATACAGCAGAATCGAAAAACATTGAGGATGTGTTATAAGAAGATCAGTTTCGCTTTAGCAAGGGTAAAGTCATCAGAGAGGCAATTCTGACGTTGTGGTTGATACTGGAGGCAGCACTAAAGGAAAATCAAGACATGTTCATAGGATCTACCGATCTGGAAAAAGCGTTCGAGAATGTAAAGTGGTGCAAGGTGCTCGAAATTCTGAAAATATTAGGCGTAAGCTGTTGGGAGGGACGGATAATTCACAATCGGCACAAGACCCAAGAGGGAATAATAAAAGTGGGCGCCCAAGAATGAAGTGCTCGGATGATAAAGGGTGTAAGACAGGGATGTAGTCTTTCGCTCCTACTATTGAATTTGTACATCGAAGAAGCAATGATGGAAATAGAAAAAAAGATTAATAAGCAGAAATAAAATTCAAGGCGAAAGAATATATCAAAAGTACTACTCGCTGATGACATTTTTATCCAGAGCAAAAGTAAAGAAGAATTACAACATATGCTGAATCAAATGAACAGTCTAATGAGTACAGAATATGGACTGAGAGTATACAGAATAAAGATGAAAGTAATGAGAAGTAGCAGAAAGGAGAACAGCGTGAAACTTAACATCCTGACTGATGGTCGCTAAGTAGATGAAGTTAAGGAATTCTGGTACCTGGGCAGCAAAATTCCCAATGACAGACGGAGCAAGAACGACATCAAAAGCAGACTAGCACTGGCAAAATGGGCAAATCCTGGCCAGGAGATATATACTAGTATCAGATATTTGCCTTAATTTGAGAACGAAATTTCTGAGAATGTGGAAAACACTGACAAAGAGAAGGGACAGGATGATAGCACTTCTGTTAAGACATTAGCCAATGAATTCGATGGTTCTAGAGGGAGCTTTAGAGGACAAAAAGTGTAGAGGAAGACAGAGATTGAAATACATCCAGCAATATGAAATACTTTCATTAAATGACCTGTGTAGTTGCATTTGTTTAAGAAATATTCTACGAGTGCAAGAAGGTCAATACTGGTAGAAATACAATTATTTTGACAGATTTTCTTTCCGTGTATTCACCATTAATAACCGTACGTACTCGGCAGTTGCGAGGCATACTCTCATTGAAATAAGAGAATTCTTGTGCAGCAATGACATACGTAGTAGGAATGTGTTTCGAGGACTTTGCCTGTCTGAGCATAAACTACTAAACTAAACTAAACTCCGTCCGAATAGGCCCTGGAAGCCCCAGCCTTACCGACCGGCCGCCGTGTCCTGCTCAGCCCACAGGCGTCACTGAATGCGGATATGGAGGTGCATGTGGTCAGCAAACCACTCTCCCGGCCGTACGTCAGTTTACGAGACCGGAGCCGCTACTTCTCAATCAAGTAGCTCCTCAGTTCGCGTCACAAGGGCTGAGTGCACCCCGCTTGCCAACAGCCCTCGGCAAACAGGATGGTCATCCATTCAAGTGCTAGCTCAGCCCAACAGCGCTTAACTTCGGTGATCTGAAGGAAACCGGTGTTAACAGTGCGGCAATGCCGTTGGCTTGACCATAAACTGGGTATAAAAATTTATCCACAGATATTTCCCCGGTATTTTCTCTTCAATTAATGGAATGTGCTCGCCCACAAATAAATATATGAATCTCGGAACAACTATTGCACACGGAAACTCATCGTCTTCCATACTATTCACTTTTGGTGATACCGGCTAACAAATCCTGGCACATGAACAGACGACCATTATTTTGCTGAAACGTTCTCAGAAGGCATCTGTCAGGAGATCATCCCTCCCTGAGGGTCATCTGTCCATCTCAAAACATCCGAGGACGTTGTCGTCGTAAAGAAAGCCCCGTTTCGTCGTTCTTGCGGCGCTATAAACTTCACACTGCTGAGAATAAGAGTACAAACGAGACAAGTGTTTTATGGTACTAATGTAGTACCTTACATTCCTTTTGAATTAGGTGTCTACAAGAAAATGCAAGCAGATAGGAAAGTTCAGTTTTTCTCTTACATTTTTAACATTTCCGTTAGCGTGCTTAACGTTTGAACAATTGTGTGAAGCATTGTTTGGCATCTTACTGAAACATCCAAAGACCTCTTCGTCTTCTGTTTTCAATGATTACGCTGTTCACCTCCTCCATCCACAGAGAAATTTTCAAAAGTGTTTCCTTGGTCTTCCAGATTCTCCTCTACCATTCGGCTTACACGATACAATTTTGTTTGCCGTTCTTCCTTCTTGCATTTTGTTCAAATTGGGGGGACATCATTCTTTATTTTATTTACCTTCATCTTCTATTTTAAAGCCTTTCCGTTTTCGCGAGTTAGTGTGTTAAACATAATGCACAGGTCATCCCCTTACGTTGAGTAATAGTTTGATCGCCTGCTAATAGCGCTGTATTTGAATACGTTCTTTCATTTATTATAATTCCTAAACTCTCACTCTAACTATATCATTAATGCAAATGCTACGATATGTAGAGATTAAGCTCGAACTCTAACGTATTGCATGGTTCACATTTATTTCTTCATACTAGTTTCTTTTTAATATTGTTTTGGTTTCAGAGTGGCAACGGCCTTGCCGCAGTGGATACACCGGTTCCCGTCAGATCACGGAAGTTAAGCGGTGTCCGGCGTGGCCGGCACTTGAATGGGTGAACATCCGGGCTGCCACGCGCTGTTGCCATTTTTCGTGGTGCACTCACCTCTTGATACCAATTGAGGAGCTACTCGACCGAATAGTAGCGGCTCCAGTCAAAGAAAACCATCGAAACGACCGGGAGAGCGGTGTGCTGACCACACGACCCTCCTATACACATCCTCAGCTGCGGTTGACACGGCGGTCGGATGGTCCTGCTGGGCCACTTGTGGCCTGAAGACGGAGTGCTTTGGTTTCAGAGTAGAAGATTTCTAAGTGATCGAAAGACTGATACATCGTCATTTAGTCATAATGCTACATAGAATGAATTTTATGGCTATACCATAATTTTCATATTCCAGGAAGGCAAGTTGTCTCTCAATTCAGTATTTTCTTTTCTTTTTAATTAATATTTTGAAACAAAGTTGTTCGCCTGTTCACTATCGACCCTCCCCAAACTCAGGTAGATCATCAACGAACAAACGGATACCAATTGAAATTTCTATGAAACATTTTTCCATACTTTTACTGATGGCATTTTAATTCTGTTTTTGCAACTACAATAAAATATATTGAGCAAGGAGTAAAGGAAACAAAAGAAAAATTCGGAGTAGGAATTAAAATCCATGGAGAAGAAATAAAAACTTTGAGGTTCGCCGATGACATTGTATTTCTGTCAGACACAGCATTGGACCTAGAAGAGCAGCTGAACGGAATGGATAGTGTCTTGAAAGGAGGATATAAGATGAACATCAACAAAAGCAAAACGAGGATAATGGAATGTAGTCAAATTAAATCGGGTGATGCTGAGGGAATTAGATTTGGAAATGAGACGCTTAAAGTAGTAAATGAGTTTTGCTATTTGGGGAGCAAAATAACTGACGATGGTCGAAGTAGAGAGGACATAAAATGTAGACCGGTAATGACAAGGAAAGTGTTTCTGACGAAGAGAAATTTGTTAACATCGAGTATAGATTTAAGTGACAGGAAGGCGTTTCTGAAAGTATTTGTATGGAGTGTAGCCATCCATGTATGGAAGTGAAACGTGGACGATAAATAGTTTGGACAAGAAGAGAATTGAAGCTTTCGAAATGAGGTGCTACAGAAGAATGCTGAAGATTAGATGTGTAGATCACATAACTAATGAGGAAGTAATGAATAGAATTGCGGAGAAGAGAAATTTGTGGTACAACTTGACTGGAAGAAGGGATCGCTTGGTACGACACATTCTGTGGCATCAAGAAATCACCAATTTAGTACTGTAGGGCAGCGTGGAAGGTAAAAATCGTAGCGGGAGACCAAGAGTTGAGTACACTAAACAGATTCAAAAGGATGTAGGTTGCAGTAGGTACTGGGAGATGAATAAGCTTGCAAAGGATGGAGTAGCATGGAGAGCTGCATCAAACGAGTCTTCGGACTGAAGACCACAGCAACAAGAAGAAAATATGTGCTTTCTGCTACATCTTAATTCCACCTATTAATTACCGAAGGCATGTGTTTTATGAGAGATTAAATTTTCAGTCAGTTTAGCTAAAAAGGCTGCAATCACAATAAATAAACTCTTCCTCACAGATGTGTTAGCTCTTTGTCTCGTATTTTAGTGCTAAGGATTGTCGTAAAGATGTACACAGTTAAGTGTGGTTTTTATTTTATTATGTTCTAGTGATTAACACACAGTTTGACTCTTTGACAAGTGGTAATTGAGCGGAAGCCTGCTCGAGGGGTATTAGGCGACTTTCTAGATGCTCGAGGAGGTAAGCATGAAACAAGTGAAACATGTGTCTGTGGAGTAGTGTGCGTGTCTGCTGGCGTAGGAAGCGGAAGTTATTCGTCCGACTGTCGAGTGTCGGAGGGTGTGGGCTCACGCAGGGGCGGCCGCCGGCCCTGCTGAATCACCCCCCGTCAGTCCTTCCCCGGTGCCGGCAGGGTGCGACTAATGCGGCGCGTCACGCCAACCCGCGCCCCACCAGAGGCCACCGCTGTCTGCCCAGCTGCGCTCTGGTCAGTCAGTGACTTCTTTCCCTTCGTGCCTGTAGTAGTCAATTGACGTGGCTGGGACATGACTGACACCCCTTTCCCTCTTCCATCTTTCTCCATCAAATGGTTCAAATCGCTCTGAGTAGTATGTGACTTAACATCTTAGGTCATCAGTCCCCTAGAACTTAAGAACTACCTAAACCTAACTAACCTAAGGACATCACACACATCCATGCCCGATGCAGGATTTGAACCTGTAACCGTAGCAGTCGCGCGGTTCCGGACTGAAGCGTCTAGAACCGCTCGGCCACCGCGGCCGGCATCTTTATCCATCATTTCTCCTTTTGGTGTCATGGCCCTGCCCACGTACACAACTCCTCCTTTCATCATATCTTCCCAGTGTCCTACCCAACACCTATCTTCGTCATGAAAGACACACGGACAACAGACGCCAATATTTACAGCCACACCTTATAGTATGGAAGATCGAATTTGTCTCCTCCTCCAAACTCATTTTTCACCTTTTTTCAGCACACCTCCTTTCTAAAGAACGTATCCGTTTTTTAACATATTTTAAATAAGTGTTTCGTTTTTCTGTTTATATTTTCGTCTTTTGCTTTTACTTTCAAAACACAAACAGAAAAATTAGCAGTTTTGTTACGTTAATTCCATCACAAATTCATCTTTCTATACGTTGAAAAACATCACTCTTTTACCTTTTATTCATATTTGTTTCTCTTTATATGTATTTCAAACATCTTAGCTGAAGAACGTGATGCTGTATCGCTAGCCTCCCACCCTCGGCTTATATGGGGCGAGGCAGATGGAACAATAACAAAGAAAACATGTCTTCAGAATGAACTTTCACTTGGTAGGGAATTGTGCGCTAACATCGAACTTCCTGGTAGATTAAAAAATTTAACCCACACTGACACAGTTTCGGATTCATTAATTTTACAATGATTCCTGGTCCTCAGGACGAACGGCACTGACGGCAGGTAATATGATTTACCCATGTCTTTATTGTAGACCTCTGCCATGTGAAATGTCCGATAAGCGATGACGTTCCGGCTATTAAAACCTTCTAGCCCTGGAATTTGTCCAATTTTGGTCCACGGACGAGGGCCACGGTTAATCAGCCGTTACCTTGCTGCAGGTTATCATTGTTGCTAACGGTAAAGTTAAGGCCGGCCGCGGTGGTCTCGCGGTTCTAGGCGCGCAGTCCGGAACCGTGCGACTGCTACGGTCGCAGGTTCGAATCCTGCCTCGAGCATGGATGTGTGTGATGTCCTTAGGTTAGTTAGGTTTCAGTAGTTCTAAGTTCTAGGGGACTGATAACCACAGCAGTTGAGTCCCATAGTGCTCAGAGCCATTTTTGGTAAAGTTAAGAACTCCACCACAGAAAACTGTTGGACCATGCAGGACGACTTGTGCACCTACGTAGTTAGAGATATTAATAGCAAATATTGTCTATTTTTTTATAGACTGTAAGGCGCGTACGCCTTGTCCTCCTGTAATATCTGTGTGAGCGGTCCAATGCTGATGCTCGCGCGGCTGCACGAAGACTGACGCCTTCTTACTAGATTCATTATTTATATAGAAAAACCTGTTGCCTTCTTGAGCTCCCGGTTCTACATGTACGACTACAGGTTCTCGGCTGACGCTGTGAATCAGAAATGTTCTAAGTCCGAAAAGTCGTTATCCCGGACGCGTGCTATAGTCGCACTAGCAGCACGCGTCTCACTTGGCTTGTCATGTTTGTAAACACGCTTTACATCGAACTTTCTGGTAGATTGAAATTGTTTGCTGGACCCTTTCTGTTTTCTTCACCAACACAAACGTTATTTCTTTAAGTACGTATAACCAAATAGCAAAGGGAAATAAAATTTGTGTTACAGTTTATTACCATCTCTCCTTCAAAATTTTCGATTCGTAATTGCTTACTTTTGCTTTGTGTTAAGAGTTAGTTTCGCTTGTGTTGTGGTTGGTGAATTTTACTCTTTCGAAGCTAACAGCTTCGCTTTTCAGGGGCAAGTGTTTCTATCAACTGAGCTACCCGAGCGCGAATCACCGCCCGTCCTCACAAGTTTACATCCGCCAGTAGTCTTCCAAATTTCACAGATGTTCTACTGTGAAATTTGCAGGACTGCCACATATGGAAGGAAGTTATTTTTAGAAGTTAGGAAGTGTACTGGCGAAATTAAAGCTGTGATGACGGATTGTGATTCGTGTCAGGGCAGCTCAACTGTTGAAGCATTTGGCTGCGAAAGCAGTTCCTGTGTTCGAGTCCCGGTCCTCCACACAGTTTTAATTAGCAAGGAAGGTTAAAAAACAAGTTTTGAGAATGAAAACATCGTCCAAGTAGGCTGTTTCCTTTTTATTTACTGTGCGACGGATCAGTTTCAATCTTGGGTCATTTTTAAGAACGTATCTTAAGCTTGCAGCTTCACTTTACAGTGCAATACATCATTAATACACGAGGACATGAATAGCTCTAAATTCAGTGAGTATGTGGCACAAGAATAATATAATACTGTACATGGTTACGTCCCATCTTACCCTACCGCTTTTCCGCTATACTACTCGTCTTCCCCTAGCCCTCTTTCCCCAGTCACCTCACTTTTCCCTACCACTTTTGCCCCCTGATATTATGTCCCTCCCCATATTCGAAATGATTTCTCACATCCAGTGTTATAAACATTCACTCCAACATTTTATCCATAGATACCACCCATATGAACCCAATATTTACAACCACAACTTCTTACGGCACTAATCACCTAATTAATTACACTAAAAAAGGAAGTTTAACTGAAAAACGAATACAGTCAATTTTCTTTTACATAAGTGAAGTTGTTCATTAAAATCATCCTTTTACTAATTTAAAAAACGTTAGTAAATCTTATTGTTTTCGTCATTATTTATAAACCTTTTGGCTAAAGAGCAGAAAGGGGCGAGAGACATGAAATAACAACAAAAGAATTCCAACTCCTTCAACATTTTCAACAATGTAACTGCATCGTCCACCTTCATACTATCAGCTTAAAATCAACACAACAGCGTCGTCATGTAAATATGAATCATCTCATATATATCACGTTATTAAAACATTTTATTTTTCTTATAAACTGGCTGAAGAGCAGCAGTCTCACTGTTCCATCCAACCGTTAAATGAGAACAATGAAAAAATGTCTGAAATGCCGACCTTGCTGCCTGACGTCAAAATGAAATGGATATGAGCGTTTGGCGTGATGGGCCGGCAGGAAGTATCAACGGAAGTACGTGAGAAGAAATTGTGGTATCAGAATAACAGTTACAAATGAATTAAGTATGGTTATACATATCGCCGATGCCTTAACGCCGGCCGGAGTGGCCGTGCGGTTCTGGGCGCTACAGTCTGAAGCCGAGCGACCGCTACGGTCGCAGGTTGGAATCCTGCCTCGGGTATGGATGTGTGTGATGTCCTTAGGTTAGTTAGGTTTAATTAGTTCTAAGTTCTAGGCGACTGATGACCTCAGAAATTAAGTCGCATTGTGCTCAGAGCCATTTGATGCCTTAACACCTTAGCAGTTAGACAAGTACGCAGCAGAAAATCGGTCATGGTCCACTGAAAGCAACCATTATAACGTTACCTATATGTGATCTGTTCGCAGCTCGTGGTCTTGCGGTAGTGTTCTCGCTTCCAGCGCAAGGGGTCCTGGGTTCGATTCCTGGCGGGGTCAGGGATTTCCCCTACCTCGAGATGACTGGGTGTTGTTGTGTTGTCTTTATCATCATCATTCATCCCCATTACGGTCGGAGGAAGGCAATGGCGAACCACCTCCGCTACGACCTTGACTAGTCTCCCGCATCGTTCCCTACGTTCCTCGGAGTATGGGACCTCATCATCATCATATGTGATCTGAGAAAACCACAAAAGATGTAAGTTTGGATGTTCGTAAGTGTTCGTCTGCTATGACTGTATTAGCTACCAGGTACAATGCTCAAATTCTCATGTAACTGATTAAACGACAGACTGTGTTTTGAAACGTCTCGCAATGGACAAATTTTTAAGGTTGACATACAAACGAACGACATACAGACACACATGAAACACTGTAACTCGTAATCGACGAGAAGGGTGACTCTGGTACGCAAAGATAATAGATTAATTTAAAAAAAGAAATGAATATTCAAAAACACAAACGGAGAGCACTAGTTGCATTTATGGACTCTTCAGAGAAATACTCCTGTTATCTACCATAAAATAATATTTTACTCATATAATGTTCTTGAGGAGTGTAACATCTGTGGAGAGCCCCACGGAAAGTTTAATCACCTTCCCAGATCCAGAAATAATGGAAAGTATTCTCCTAAAATCTACGACCCTGCCGAATAGGTAGCGGCGATTAGCGAATCAATTTGGAAAACGTGCTACATAAGGGGCATTTAATGAGATATGAGTATAGAAACTCGTAGCCAGATCGTTATTTACAAATCCATGACAGTTCATTATTAAATGGCGGCGCTGAATTGCATTTTTACAGTGGACGTACTTTGAGTGGTACTAAAGCTTTCGGAAGATCATGAACACGATGCGACCTTTCTGCAGGAACCATACTTATTGTCAGACAAAATCCCCAACACGCTTTTAACTGGTCTAACGTGGAAGTAACGCCTAGTGGTGGCAGTAACAGTTACTATGACTTCACAGTGACATCTGTAAGTAGGCTGTTTAGGTTTTTTTATTGGTAACGCCACCTCAGTATGAAAATCACTGGCTGTGCCGTGTGCAGTCTGTGGTTGCTTTGCATTGTTGTAATACTCGCCATTGTAGTGTTAGGCAGCTGGCTGCGAACAGCGCGTAGCGTTGCGCAGTTGGAGGTGAGCCGCCAGCAGTGGTGGATGTGGGGAGAGAGATGGCGGAGTTTTGAAATTTGTCATGAACTGCTTTATATATGATGATATCAAGGTAAATACATTGTTTGTTCTCTATTAATATCTTTCATTTGCTAACTATCCCTATCAGTAGTTAGTGCCTTCCATAGTTTGAATCTTTTATTTAGCTGGTAGTAGTGGCGCTTGCTGTATTGCAGTAGTGGGAGAAACGAAGATTATTGTGAGGTAAGTGATTTAGTGATTTGTGAAAGGTATAGTTTAATGTTAGTCAGGGCCATTCTTTTGTAGGGATTTTTGAAAGTCAGATTGCGTTGCACTAAAAAATACTGTGTGTCAGTTTAAGCACAGTCTAGTAAAATTGATAAAAGGGGACGTTTCATATGTCGACCCTTAGCCGAGGATACCTCACTGGAATCTTCTGATTTTTTCTTGCAGTTTGTGTAATTAGTGTAGCTTTTGTGTTTATTGCTAGCGCGTAATTGTAGAGAAAATCTCCTTTGTAGTTGCAGTCTTTCATTGTTGTACAGTAAAACAGTTGTGGCATGCATGTAGATTTGCACCAAGTATTTCGCAGCTGCAATTAACTAGATATTATTTTCAGTGCTATGTTAATGTGTTCCCCTATTTTTGCTCTTCAAATTGTGTTTTTCTGTGTTGTCGTGTGAAATATTGTGTCAATAATGGCGTGTGAAAAACGTAATACTAGGCTCCAAAGTAAACTGAGAAATGACAGTGAAGACGAAAGCAGTGTGTTAGCGCCGCAGAGTAATGAATTAACTAATGTTCAAAGTAATAATTTGGTAATTGTGCATAGGGAAATGGAGCGGGCGGCAAACAATGGCGTAGACAGTGAAACAATTAGTGAGCAGGGGAGCATTATCGATCGGTCGGTCGGCAGCAGCTCGCCTCAGGAATCCGAAATGACAGGACACAATTTCGCAAATACTGTGCTTTCAGGTTTTGGGTCATCACCGTTTTCTCAAATAAGTCAAAACACATTTTCTGCTTGTCAAAATGTGAATGTTGCCGGTGCAAATGCACTGCCGAAAAGCGTAGAGAAACAGATTCCAGACACTAATACATTATTATTGCAATTAATGCAACAAATGGAACAAAATCAGAAACAAATGGGACAAAAGCTTCAAAAGTTAGACATAATGGAACAAAATCTTCAAAAGTTGGACATAATGGAACAAAATCTTCGAAAGTTAGACACAGTGGAACAAAATCTTAAAAAGTTAGACACCACACTTTAACAAACACATGAGGATTTAACTAATGAGTTACATCACATTGAATCGAAATGTCAAAAAGTCTGTAACGATGTAAAAATACAAATTTGTGAGCATATCCAACCTATTTTTTCGCGTCGTGAAAATGCACTACAGAATCACGAAGCAGCCATAAAAGAACTCTAAACTACTGTTCATGAAAATCATGAGACCTTACAAGCTAAATTTGACTCAGTTGCATCTACCGATTCGGTTACGCAACTTGCAAAAACTCAGGAAAACTTGAAGGACACAGTAGATTCGATTTCAACACAAATGGACAATCTGAAACTTGGTTCAGAAAAACACACTGAGGAAATGTGTTCACTATCGGAGAAAGTAGCCGAACTTTCGGATCAGTTCACTAACTTATCTGCAAAGGTAGATGATGATCTGAACGACACAAAACCGGTAGTCTTTAATGACACAGAAGAGAGCGAACAAATTAGGAAACTGAAACAAAATCTGAATCAAATTAATACGCAACACCAAAGAGAAATCCGCGAAGTACAAGATCAGCTGACACAGGTAATACAAGAATTACGTATTTCAGAGGACACTCGCGCCCCAATACGGGAAGAGGGACATAGAAATACGGATCAACCACAAAATAATAACACAGGACACTTCGGAAATTATGAAAGAAATTGGCAAGGTGCACCGAATTTTGAGATAGAACCGCCGACACGACGTAACAACGACTGATATGCTACTCGCCGACACGATGATTTTGACTATAAGCTGTTTATTACTACACGTAAATTCAAAACGTTTAAAAATTCTGCCAACGACATTCATCCACAAGCGTGGCTCCATCAATTCTCTCATTGTTTTCCCCCCAACTGGTCATTGGAGCACAGGTTAGAATTTATGTGTGGCTACTTGGAGAATGAACCAGCTGTAAGAATGCGATCGGTCATTCACGATCGTCACAGTGAAGGAGAATTTTATCATGCTTTCCTCTCAGCATATTGGTCTCAAGCCACACAAGACCGAGTAAAACATAGCATCATAATGATGAAACGTTTCGAACAATCTGAATTTTCCAGTATTATGAAATATTTTGAAGACATGTTACACAAGAATCAGTATCTTTCAAACCCATACAGCCCCTCAGAACTCATCCGCATTTGCTTAATCAAACTGCCTGAACATTTACGACATATTATTTTAGCAGGACGTTGCAAAGACGACATTGAAGCTTTTCAGGGACTCCTACAAGAACTAGAAATTGACACAGACAGTCGCCGGATGCGAAAACAGGAAAACAATCACTACAGGTCATATACGTCACAATTCCGTGACGACAGAAACAATAACTGGACACAACAAGGCTATTCTTACAACGCAAATCGTGACCAAAACAGACACCACCCGTATGACAACCGTTGGCAGAGTAGTAATAATTACAGGGAAAGATCACCTCTCCGCGGTAATGACTATTACAGAGACAATCAGAGAAACAGACAATATGGGAACCAAAATAATTATTAGTACGGGAGACAGAATAACTTTAGACGCAACGGTCCAGCGCGCAGTTACGATTCAGGGAGAAATTCTCCACCACTTAACCGACAAGAAAGAAACTACAGGAACTACCAACATACGACAGACGATGTGATCGTAACGACAGACCTGAATTCCATCAGAACTGGCGAGCTTCAAACAGGGCAGGGCCTTCTCATCAGAATGAATTTGTAGAAGTTAGGTCTCCTAATCCCAATAACGGCGCGCGCCAACAAAGAGACAGACAATAGCTCGTACAGCAGGCAGCCGCGTGCGCTCGCTGGCTCCGAGAAAAATAACATAAGACGCTAACCTTGAGAAAAATTCCAGTATTCTTTACCGACGTATACCACATGATAATTGCGTTAAAGTTGAAACTCTGTGTATTAGGAAGAGTAAAGGTTTACACCACATTCCACATGTAAATCCGTTTATTGAAAGATAATCTGCTTTTTAACTTAGTCTTTGCTATAAAATTTTTCACTTCACGTTACTAGTACTCTTTTTCAATCTTAGAAACTGTTAACATGCAACTATGTTTTAAAGTTATCTATCCAGTCAAGAACCTAGGGAACATTTTTAAACAGAAATTACGAATGCATTGTTATAGTGAACAGACGACACAGTGTTGTATTTGTACATTCTTGCTGGTTAGTTGCACGATTACATAATGACTATCAGGCTTACATACTTAGGACACATACTGGTACTGCTAATGAGATTTTAATGAAACGTTTTGGTTTACTTGAAAATACATTCTGGATTTAAAGTACTTTCCATGAGATACCAGATGACACAGTGGTTAGTTTATGTGACAGCCCCACGATTTTATCAAGACGCTACTAATGAGTGACAGTTTACAATGTTGCTTTTGCGCTGTTATCTGTTTCACATCTGCACAGTTTTTCTGAATTAATCTGGAAAGTAAAACATGTTTTAGTAGTAACTTTTGTGGTATAGCTACAATGAGACAGCCTTTTTCGTAGCACAACAATACGTTACATTATAGTGCTTTATTTATCACGGTAAGGTACGTAATAACTATGGTATCCATACGCAAAGCATTTCACTTTCGTTAATGATGAGGTAAGTATATTGACTTCAGCAGAACTTTGCTTACAGAGGACGATAAATACGAGACTTCCACAGAGATTATCTTACAACATGACGCACAGTTTAGCGCTACAGTACACGTATTTGAGTGATTAATTTTGTACTTAAAACGTTTATTTTTTAAAGATTTTTGAATTATAAAGAAAGTTTTCCGTGATACATTTCATTCCATTGCTGTAATCTGTAACACCTGAGGGTATAATTACATTAATCCTCAGGGGGGTACACGCCTACTTTGTGTACCATGTGTTTGGCACGCACAAGGAGCCCTAGCTAATATGGTATTTGCTTACACAACTTTACACATCGGTACCATATTTCTCTAACACATAATTACACAGCTATCTGATTATTTGACAGAGATAAACATTTTTTTTACTACATCAGTGACACATGTTTACGCAATTTCACAGTTGGGTAATTTCACACTTATGAAATTGTATTTTGTCTGTACTTTGTGAACTGTTCATATTTTTTCGGAACCATTGTGATACTATGAGAGCTTTGAATGATGTATTTGGTAAGGGAGCATGATTTTAAAGTACATTTGAGGTAGATGACACTTTTGACATGAGCAGAGAATTTTTTTAGGTTTTGAAATTATTGGAGGAAGCTACGACGTTTTTGAGATTTGACTGAGGTGTTATGATGTTATTTTTACGACGACGATGTGTATTATGCTGTTGAGGTATGTTTATGATCAATAAGCTGATGCTATATAAGGAATGTGATTACGTGTTTATATGTATATGAATAATGAATAGAAGTTAGGGACTCTTGACTTGTGAAAAAGGATGTTGGAAACCAAGAATCGTACTTTAAGAGTTATGAAATGTGTGTAAATGCGTGAATGTATCACAATGACAGCGAAAATTTCTTGGACACTGTTATATTCATAGGATTTTGTTTCTACACATTTGCAACGTAAATTCTCGACGTGTGAAATTTTTATATAAGACTGTCACTGTAGCGGAAACTGCTGTCGTAAATATTTCCGTAAGAAAGTTAAGTGACCACCTGCACGTGCGTCGTGGGCACACAGCTGTGTCAGACACCTGGAGGACAAGCCATTAGGGTGTGCCTTTCCGGAAGCACAGGTAGAGGAAAAAAAAAGGGAGGCCATTATCCTCGCTATTGACATTCATTTGTAGAAAGCATCGTAAATACGACACGCTAATAATAGCTTGGAAACATTCTTACATCTGCACACCTGATTAGGACAAGTGTCTATCTACGAGAATTGAGAGAAATGCCATATGGCTTGCTTTATGTATTTATTTACTCATTTTGTTTAATATCTAGTTTCTAGCTGCACTGCAGCACTGGTTAAAATAAAATTTTATAGATGTACTAATATAAATATTTTCTGTCTCCAGATCCAGTAAATAATAGTTTTGTGATATATTTCCAAAAAATGAGGGAGCATAAAAAGGCATTTCCCTTCACAGGAATTGCATAAACAATTTCTTTACGATTTGGTAACTTATCTGCTAGTGTAAGTTCTCGTGATGCATCACTCTAGTGTTAAGATGTGACGTAAGTTTTAAACATGGCCATTTTTACTGTAATATTTTTTTTGCTTGAGCTATGTCATGTTTAGGTATAAGTTGCTGCTCTTTGCCAGGCATAATGTTACTGAATTTGACTTTGTATTACGCTGTTCAGCCAGTTTTACTACTGATTTATTTTTCTTGTTTGCTGCGCATTGCCTCATATTAGCTGTAATGTTGAATTGCTTGGTAATTTAGATTTACTGTAGTTTGCTTTGCCAGCTTGAAATTTTTGTCATTGATGTTTGTGTTACTTGATTTGTTCTGCTGCATTGCCTCGTCCCTTAGTTTAGCATCTGAGCTCAGTAGATCTAAGTTAGCTTAAGAGGGGGGTAGACTATATAAGAGAACAAGTTGTGATGAATTGGAAGAAATACATTGAAAATCTATAAGAAAATGGTTTGGCCAAAACAGTATTTTGAAAGAGGATATGAACCAAAAAAAAAGTAGGGTTTAGGGACAACAGGTTTAGGTAGGATTTTCTTGGGAATAAATGATGAAGTAAGATAATGGAAAATAAATAATGAGGTAAGAAATATGTGAACATATATATATACAGAAAGCATGCTTGAATAGGATTTTTTTGGTGGAAACAAATGTGGAAATAAGACGAAAGATCTATGGAATGAAGTCTTGGGTTGGACAGCAGTACCAAAAGTTACACTGAAAACGAACCCTGTCCTTTCCATTGTGTTATCCCACTATGTGTTTGTGTACCCTTGTGTATTTGTTTTCTTCCTGTCTCTGTGTAGTTTCATAGAATTTTTCTTCTTCTAATACTAAGCTACATTCACTATGATGAGGAATACTGTTATCCTCAAATATAATTGGCATTAATAATATGTTATTTACCTTGTAAATATGCTTAGACATTATTTATTTTGTTTTATTTTAATGCTCATGTGTGAAGTTGATGTTTCGAAAGTTATTCTGATCTTTCATGTATGTACTCATGTCATAATTCCTGTAACACTGACGTATATGTCTATTTCTATTCTTTTGTTAAGCCCCTATTACCACAAATGTTATCTGTATTGTTATGTTCTTTAATGATGTATTTTGTACCTTTGTAATTGTATTCTTATGTTATAAAATTGTAATTGACACCAGTTCATCAAATTAAGCAACTTGTAAGTTACATTTCACTGCACACGTTTCTGTTGGTCATAGTATATGGACAATATGTGAGAAGTAGGGACTGATAGTGTTTGCATGTGTGTTAATAATTCAGCAAGGGACTGGATAACAGCATTGCTGGTTCTAAGGACAATTCCAAAAACTTTGTGAGTGCACAAGTGGTGGTTATGGACTTGCTACATTATCCGCAAGACTCTTCAATTGTGATTGTGCACCTGTACAGTCACAACGGATGGCTGCTGGCCGTCTCTACGAGGACTACACTGGGTCTACGTCATTGCTGACTCACCAGTACCATAATCTCTACAAGGACTACAGTGGGTCTACATCTTTGATGATCCACCAGTACCATTATTTCTACAAGGACTGCAGTGGGTCTGCGCCTCTGGTGGCCCACCAATACCGTAATCTCTACCAGGACTACAGTGGGTCTGCTCTGTGATGACCTACCCACCAATACTCTTCAAAACTTCGACTGACTCTGTGGTGGGTTTGCTCTGTTGTGGCCCATTACCTGTCAGCATGTCAAGAGTCAGCACTGTCTTTCCGCTGGAAGGGCAACGCTGCCTCTTCAAGACTGCATGGAAATCCACTACTTCCGTGTGCATTTTCTTTTACTGCTCAGACTTTGAGAAAAACACTGCTATTTTACCCTCATGAACGATCAGGACTGTCTTTATGGACTGTGAGAAAATTTGAGCTTTTGACCAACATTGTATCAATAAGTGTGTGCATTTGATTTCTTTGTTATTGTAATTGTGAAAAAAAATTTTAACAAATATGTATTGGCCAGTGCCCAAAAAAAATTTGTAAAATTTTTTGTGGGGAGCATGGGGGCTATGTAAGTAGGCTGTTTAGGTTTTTTATTGGTAACGCCACCTCAGTATGAAAATCACTGGCTGTGCCGTGTGCAGTCTGTGGCTGCTTTGCATTGTTGTAATACTCGCCATTGTAGTGTTAGGCAGCTGGCTGCGAACAGCGCGTAGCGTTGCGCAGTTGGAGGTGAGCCGCCAGCAGTGGTGGATGTGGGGAGAGAGATGGCGGAGTTTTGAAATTTGTCATGAACTGCTTTATATATGATGATATCAAGGTAAATACATTGTTTGTTCTCTATTAATATCTTTCATTTGCTAACTATCCCTATCAGTAGTTAGTGCCTTCCATAGTTTGAATCTTTTATTTAGCTGGTAGTAGTGGCGCTTGCTGTATTGCAGTAGTGGGAGAAACGAAGATTATTGTGAGGTAAGTGATTTAGTGATTTGTGAAAGGTATAGTTTAATGTTAGTCAGGGCCATTCTTTTGTAGGGATTTTTGAAAGTCAGATTGCGTTGCACTAAAAAAATACTGTGTGTCAGTTTAAGCACAGTCTAGTAAAATTGATAAAAGGGGACGTTTCACATCATAGCGGCTAGTGAAACCAAACAGCCCATCACAGAAGAGTTATAATGACACAGTCCAATGAGTATGTACCCTCCATCTTAGCCACGTTCAAAGGTGCCCGACAGAGCAGTATTACTCATAAAAATGCAAAAGCTTCACTTAAATTGTGTAAATAGGGGCCATGTTCAAAGGTATCCGTAGGTTCTAAATTTAGCAAAACGTTCGACAGTATCTGAACGTCATGTATTATTTATGAAAGAAATACATTGGCGCGAGCACACAAACACACACAAACGCACACACACACACACACACACACATACACACACACACACGCGCGCGCACGCGCGCGCGCACGCGCGCGGGCGCACACAACCGCACGCACACACATTCATTTAGATCTCCTAATCATAGTCCAGTATTTTACCGACGCTTACAACCACTAAACGACACAGTTAATCAGAGAGCTTCCTACGTCAAGGATAATATCACTCTCATCAGCACTTGGATCACATGTACATGCAGATGGAATCAACGAGATGCTTTTTCCAGCAGCTTTATCAAGTCTCAACATGTCTCACTTTGCAGAAATTCGATACACATTGCAAAAAGGCTTAACTTGTTGGTCTGCATGTGATCACCTAAACTTCTTTCTCAGGAGTAAATGTCATATCTCTCTTCCTCTGTTTCAAACTATAGTAAAAAAACGTTTTTCATCTCTCAGGAAAATAGAAATGGTTACTTTAACTTATAAAATTAAAAACCTAAAATTCTGTCATGCCAGAAAATTTCATCTCACAAATACTAACACAGCATCAAAATACCTAAATGGTGTGATAACACTAATTCTACATCTCTATCTCTGTATTGTACGTTGTCATGCTGAAACGTAACGCATCAAAGCTCTTAAAGACTTTTAAATAACAGAAACGTTATTAACATTCTACATTCTTATTTGTACCGAAAACCGATAGAGGTACTCAGGGTAACCACCGCCACACACCGTCAGGTGGCTTGCGGAGTATGGATGTAGATGTAGATGTAGTGCCTGTTGTGCAGAGACTATGAACCACACACCATGGAATTTTGCTGTTTGCCGGTCATTGCTGACACTCGCAAATAATGTGACAGGTAAAGAAGGTGACGAAAGGCTCTAAGTACCCGAAACTGGTAAAGAAATAAATTTCTTTTATACAACTGGTTTCTTATTATTTTGGTACATACAGCTACAGTTGGTGAGAATGGATAAAATACCAATACATTCATATTGTTCGTACCTACGTAACTTCAGCCGTCTGTCACTGGAGGGCTGTGAATTGTAGCGTGAACCATGGCGGTGTATAACGTAACTATTTCGGTGTGTCAGAAACAACGTGCTATAAGCGAGTTACGAATTCGAAAAGCGCGTCTACAGATGGAGAATCCTCTCAGTCAGCATGACTTGTGAGACCACACTCGAGCGCCGTGACATCTGCATCAATCGAACGCCACGTGTTCACTCTCATCGATCATCACACAATAGTCTCGGCCCCATCCCACCTTCATCTTTTTACAAAACTTAAAGCACACCTTCAAGCACTTCAGTTTGATAGAGGTGAAGCAGTGCAAGCACAGGTGAAGTAGTGGCTGAGCCAAAAAAGTCACAGATGGTACAGTTATGGTATCAACAAACTGGTATCTCCTTGGGAATGTTACTAAATTATTTTATTTAAAAATCTTAAGATTTTTCACATAAAAATTCTGAGTAATTACTTTTTAGCACGCCCTCATACTTCAGTGAAAAATTTATCTCCAATACTTTAGAGCTTTGTCAGTACATTTCATCTCTCACGAAAGTAGTAACGATTACTGTAAGTTATGAAACTAGAAATGCACGCCCTTTAGTTTCATACCTATTGTCTGAGATAAAAAATAAAGCACCCAGAAGAAGAGGAAGAAACGAAATAAAACTAATTAGTTTGGGAAGGGTGTTGTTGTTGTGTCTAGACAAGACAGTCGAGACACAAGGCGAGGAAGCCGAAAGGGCACGCGTCAAGTCACACAGGCTTGTATAGGTCTGAAACAGGATTCGTAATGAATGCTATAAAGAAAAGTACGTAGCTGCTACAATACTTAACTTTATTCTATCATTGGTATACAGCATTCTTGATGATACAAGTGAGACTATCTTGAAATGGTTAATGGCGCCTTGCTAGGTCATAGCCATGGACTTAGCTGAAGGCTATTCTGTCTATCGGCAAATGAGAGAAAGGCTTCGTCAGTGTAGTCACTAGCAAAGTCGTCGTACAACTGGGGCGAGTGCTAGTATGTCTCTCTAGACCTGCCGTGTGGTGGCGCTCAGTCTGCAATTACTGACAGTGGTGACACGCGGGTCCGACATGTACTAATGGACCGCGGCCGATTTAAAGCTACCACCTAGCAAGTGTGGTGTCTGGCGGTGACACCACATTCCTCCCCCGCAAATCGGCGAACGGTCGTGTTATAAGGATTCCGCCCGCCGTGGGGAGGGCCCCATGTTGACGTATGCGATGAGGTGGGGAGCCTAACAACAGGCGAGGCTGTGCCACCCGCACCCGGCCATTCGGTCCGAGGGGAGCTAGGAAACGCCTGGAAAACTAGTCCAGGGTGCACGTCAACATGCGGTGTATGCGCCCGTAATGAGACAAGAGGGGCCGAAGGGTCGACCTCCATGTGGTCGGGGCACCCGACGGGCGAAGACGACATCTGGTCCGGAGCGAGCAAGAGGTCCATGGCGGCGGACGGCTGGTCACGGGAAGCGATCGGCGGCGCGGGACCCAGGGAGGCGCCAGGCGGTTGCAGCGACGCGTCCACAGCGGTCGGCGCCAGCGGGAGAACAGGTGGCGGCGGCGGCGGCGTGGTACCATGAGGCAAAATGGAAGGCATCGTCGGGAACACCTGGGGATGAGGCGAGCCAGTAGATGGGTCCCTAGGGCGCTGACCGGACGGCACCGTCGCTGAAAGCAGACGGGGAGCGGCAGAACCCAGGCGACGGCAGAGGCGCAGCTGATTGAGATGCCGACGCACCTCACCAGAGGCCCCAAAAACCAAATACATCGCGCGACCGAGGCAGCGAAGAATGCGCCCTGCGAGCCTACGCCGTGAACCTCGATAGTTGCGATAAAATACAACGTCGCCTGGAGCAAAAACAGGAGTCTGCCGCCGCACAGGAACATGATGCGGCGGATGCAGCAAAGACATCAAGGTTCGATGAGGACGACCGTGGAGCAACTCAGCCGGCGAGCGACCATCGCGGGGCTGAGAGCGATACGAGGACAAAAAGAGCAATAACGCGTCCTCCCGAGAAAGCGACTCTTTCAACTTCAACATCTGTGACTTGAAAATCCGGACCAATCGTTCAGCGGCACCGTTTGACTGAGGCGAAAACGGTGCGGATGTCAATGTTGAATACCATTGGCCTTGCAGAATGACTGAAATTCTGCGGACATGAATTGTGGGCCATTGTCGGAAACAATAGTCTGTGGAAGACCTTCACAAAAAATAGCAGACAACGCTTGGATTGTGGCAGAAGACGTCGTGGAAGACATCCGGACAACAAAAGGAAAATTACTGAAAGAATCGACCACAACCAACCAGCGAGCATTCCAGAATGGACCAGCAAAATCGATGTGCAAGCGTTGCCAGGGGGAAGTGGCTTGCAGCCATGCAAAGAATTTCCGTGGCGGTGCGGATTGTTGTTCGGCACACGCCACGCAAGAAGAGCACATATTCGTAATCGCAGCATCGATTCCGAACCAAGTACAGTGCTGACGAGCAAGTTGTTTCGTGCGCACTATACCCCAATGCCCTTGGTGAAGAAGCCATAAGACAGAGGACTGTAACGAACGTGGGACCACGACTCTGGACTGATCATTATCAGAACGCAACAACAAAACACCACGTCGTACAAAAAGTCTCTCCTTGTGAGCAAAAAATCGGCGAACCAGCGGATCCTCGATCCGCGACTTTGACAAGGGCCAATCCGTAGCAACAAAACGCAGAACGGTAGCAAGGACAGGGTCAGAATATGTGGCTGTAGCTACACGACGAAAATCAATCGGAAACGATTCGACCACATCATCGGTTTCCGAATCAATGAACATGCAAGCAAGTTCGGAAGAATCGAATGCTTTATCCTCAGCGACAGGCAAACGGGACAACGCATCAGCGTTTCCGTGCTTAGCAGTGGACTGATACAAGATATCGAAGCGGTACTGCGAGAGGAAAATAGACCAGCGAATGAATTTCTGCGCTGTACGTGGAGGTACAGGCTTATTCGGATGAAAAAGCAATGTCAAAGGTTTGTGGTCTGTGATGATGGTAAAATGACGACCATACAAGAAATCGTGAAACTTTGTAACACCAAACACGAGAGCCAAAGCTTCTTTCTCTATTTGTGAATAATTCCTTTGCGCTGACGAGAGCAATTTGGACGCAAAGGCAATAGGGCGATCATGCGAGCCATCTTTGTGCGCAAGCACAGCACCGATCCCGAAATCCGATGCATCTACCATCAACAAAAGGGGTTTCTGGGGATCGAATGGCGTAAGGCAAGTATTTGAAAGCAATGCCGATTTCAACTGGCGAAAGGCGCGTTCGCATTCCGTCGTCCAGACAAAAAAATTGGTTCAAATGGCCCTGAGCACTATGGGACTCAACTGCTGAGGTCATTAGTCCCCTAGAACTTAGAACTAGTTAAACCTAACTAACCTGAGGACATCACAAACATCCATGCCCGAGGCAGGATTCGAACCTGCGACCGTAGCGGTCTTGCGGTTCCAGACTGCAGCGCCTTTAACCGCACGGCCACTGCGGCCGGCATGTCGTCGTCCAGACAAACGGAACACCTTTACGGAGTAAGCGATGAAGCGGAGCTGAAATGGAAGAGGCATGCGGGATAAACCTGGCATAGTAGTTAATTTTTCCCAACACACTCTGGAGCTGCTTCAAAGTCTGCGGCGAAGGAAGTCTTGTACGGCACGGAGGTGCTCTGAACTGGGATGTATGCCTTGTGCATTTATGACATGTCCCAGATATGGTAAGTCACGAGCAAAAAACACACATTTGTCCTTCCGCAAGCGACGACCATTTTGTCGCAATACCTGAAATAATGTTCGTAGATTTTCTAAATGTTCGGCTGCTGTCCTTCCGGAGATCACAATATCGTCCAGATAGTTTGCTACAGTAGGGACCGACGCACAAACAGTTTGTAAATATTGGTGAAACAATGCAGGGGCGGATGCACACCCGAATGGCAGTCTTTTGAATCGGTACAAACCAAGATGCGTGTTAACCACCAAGACGCGCTGGGATTCTGCGTCCACCGGTATTTGCAAGTACGCATCTGCTAGGTCCAACTTCGAAAAGTATTTACCCGGGCACAGTTTGTCGAAAAGATCTTCCGGGCGGGGCAAAGGAAAAGTTGCAGTCACAAGTTGTGGGTTCACTGTTGCCTTGAAGTCCACACAAAGTCTCAATTTTCCGGAAGGTTTTGGCAAAATTACTAAGGGTGAGGCCCAGAGAGAAGCCTGCACACGTTCAATTACATCTTGTGATTCTAAATCGTGTAAAGTTCTTGCGACCTCATCACGCAATGCGTGGGGAACATTGCGCGCTCTGAAAAATTGCGGTTGCGCGTTTACTTTCAGTTCCAAATGTGCTTCATAGTTCTTAGCGCAACCAAGGCCCGGTGCAAAAATGTCTGCAAATTCTTCACAAAGACGAGAAACACTGGCGGAAGGCACAGTCTGATTCACTGATAGGACCTGATTTACGATAGACAAGTTAAACAACTGAAATAAATCTAACCCAAACAAGTTCACTGCAGAAGAATAACGAAGTACCTAAAAATACACAAGTTTTGTTTGTCCCTTGTATGTTGCAAGAAGAGTGCACTGTCCTAACACAGGGATATGCTGTCCTGAATAACTAGTGAGCTGAACATTTGCGGCACGCAACAGAGGTTCGCCCAGTTGTTTGTACGTGTCGTGATTGATCAATGAAACTGCAGCTCCGGTATCGAGCTGGAATGGGATCACTTTGCCTTCAAAGTCAAAGTCGACAAAAAGTTTATTGTCCTGCTGACGACAAGAGCGACTTTCACGTGCAATTTGAACTGATACAGGTACAGAAGCACTTGCGACTTTACGGGATTTCCGGCGACGTCGACGCACACCATTTGTGGGACGAACACAGTCACTGTTAGAGAAAGTGGCACTGGACGGGGTGGAATTAACTACATGAATGTCCATGGGCGAAGGTTCACGAGCCCGAGTATTCTGGGTTCGATTCCGGCGCGAAGCAAAGGGCCTGGAATGGTTGTGATTGTCTGATCTGAGCTTTTTCTGGCAAACACTTTGAACATGTCCTTTCTTATGACAGTAAAAGCAAATAGCTTGGCGTGACGGGCAATTGTCACGCGAATGTCTAGTTGCACACCGCGGGCATGATTTCACTGCATTTGCTTGCTTGCGCGGGACACGTGGCTGCGCGGACGTGCGTGAGGGCTGTTTACAGTTCCGTGCAGCGCGCCCGGCAGGCCGGTTAATGTGATACACGGCTGGCGAAGTTTTAAATGATTCCTGAGCAAAGTCAAGTGTGTCTTGCCTATCCAATATGTCTATCACTTGTTGAACGAAGGGATTAACTAGTTTCAAAATCTGTTCCCTTATACGAACATCTGAAACGTTCTGTGCAATTGCATCACGCACCATTGTATCTGAATAAGGGAGGCCACATTGACACTCAAACGCACAATCCCTAGTAAGGCCTTGCAATGTTGCAACCCACTCCCTATTAGTCTGACCAGCCGTATGTTTTGTACGAAAGAACGTATACCTTTTTGCAACAACATTTACTGTTTCTTTGAAATAGGCATCTAACGCCAACAAAATTTCTTCGTAGGACAGAGTTGCTACGTCGCGTCGGGGAAACAATTTCACTATCACACGGTACGTTTGCACACCGACACAAGACAATAAGTGAGGCTGCCGCTCGTTAGCTTGAATTCTGTAGGCGGCGAGATGGAATCCAAATTGGTGTGACCACTCCGTCCAGCTTTCCATGGTTGAGTTAAAGCGCCGGAACGGGGATGCAACTGATTGTTGTGGCTACGGTAGCGGTGAAGCGGCGGCGGCCGCATCGTTTTGCAGTGCACGTTGACCCTCGACGAGCTGTCCAAGGGCATCCAATAAGGCCTGCGTCTGCTGATTCTGCAAGCGATAAAATTCGGACAGTACATCTGGAGAATGTGGCGAAGCCATGACACAAGTAAATTGGGGCAAAGCAAGTAAAAAGAACAAGATCCCGATTGATCCGCGTCGCCAAATATGTTGTGTCTAGACAAGACAGTCGAGACACAAGGCGAGGAATCCGAAAGGGCACGCGTCAACTCACGCAGGCTTGTATAGGTCTGAAACAGGATTCGTAATGAATGCTATAAAGAAAAGTACGTAGCTGCTAGAATACTTAACTTTATTCTGTCATTGGTATACAGCATTCTTGATGATACAAGTGAGACTATCTTGAAATGGATAATGGCGCCTTGCTAGGTCGTAGCCATGGACTTAGCTGAAGGCTATTCTAACTGTCTCTCGGCAAATGAGAGAAAGGCTTCGTCAGTGTAGTCGCTAGCAAAGTCGTCGTACAACTGGGGCGAGTGCTAGTACGTCTCTCTAGACCTGCCGTGTGGTGGCGCTCGGTCTGCAATTACTGACAGTGGTGACACGCGGGTCCGACATGTACTAATGGACCATGGCCGATTTAAAACTACCACCTAGCAAGTGTGGTGTCTGGCGGTGACACCACAGTTGTAATGCCATTTTATCCTCTGCTGTGGCTAGATGGCCAACAAACGTTGTTACCGATCCCTGATATTCCGGAATTTGGCATTGGGACGGCCTTGACGTCTAAACTGGTCCCACATGTGTTCTATTGGGGACAGATCTGCGTTACAGCTGGCCGTGAGAGTACCGCAACATCATGCAGGTGGTTCATGGATGCATGTGCCATGTGTGGTCATCCATTCCCCATATGAAAAATGGTACCTCAGAACCGTCACATAAGAGGTAACACGTGAGGACGCAGGGTGTCTGTGAAGCACCGTTATGCTGTCAAGCTTTCCCTCATACACTATCAGACATGATCTGAAGTCATATACGATGGCTTCTCCCACCAACGTGCCAGGAGTGACATTGTTGTGCCTCCAGAAAACACTGAAAGAAAGGCACCTCTCTCCATGTCGACGGCACATACCTAAACGATGGTCATCCCATGTAGTTTAGGACCGAGGTTTAAAAAATGGTTCAATTGGCTCTGGGCACTATGGGACTTAACATCTAAGATCATCAGTCCCTTAGAACTTAGAACTACTTAAACCCAACTAACCTAAAGATATCACACACATCCATGCCCGAGGTAGGATTCGAATCTGCAAATCGTAGCGGTCACGCGGTTCCAGCCTGAAACGCCTAGAACCGCTCGGCCACTGCGGTCGGCGACCGAGGGTCATCCCTAAACATAATGGGATGACATTCATCAGCAATCCATGCTTCCTAGTCACGTCATGACTGAAAACGCGGCCATTTGTGCAGCGGTGGTTACAGCTTCCTACGCGAGGTACGGTATTTTCGTAGTCCAGCTGTTGCTAGACTCCGACCAACGACGTGCGATAACACCGAATGTTGTAAGTAGTCTAATACTTGTGATCGGATCGCAGTCGCAGAAGTAAAGGGATATCGAAGGCACTGCAGGAGATCCGTACAAACATAATGTCATTTGACCATCGGACGGACTACCGTATGAACGGCATAAAAATAAGCATACGTGGCATAGAGAAGAAAACAATTAAATTACCAGGTCCGGATGGAATCTCACTTCGATTTTAAGAAGAGTCCTCTACGGCATTGGCCCCTTACCTAGCTTGCATTTATCGTGAATCTCTCGCCCAGCACAAAATCCCAAGCGAATGGAAAAAAGTGCGGATGACTCCAACATATAAGATAGGTAAAGGAACGGAAGCACAGAATTTCAGGTCAATATTCGTAACTTCTGTTTGTTGCACAATTCGTGAACACATTCTCAGTTCGAATATAATAAACTTTCTTGAAGGTAAGCAGCTTATGTCCACTAATCAGCACGGTTTTAGAAAGCATCAGTCGTGTGAAACTCAGCTTGCCCTTTTCTCACATGATGACTGAGAACTATGGAACAGGCAGATTCCATATTTCTAGATTTCCGGAAAGCATTTGACACGGTGCCACTCTGCAGGCTCTACGAGCATGTGGCATAAGTTCTGGACATGTGACTGGCTCGAAGACTTCTTAAGTGATAGACTGCAGGATGTTCTCCTCGACGGCGAATGTTTCGGGAACTCAAATGGGAATCGCTACAGGGAAGGGGGCGTTCATTTCGGGAAAAAATATTGAGAAAATTTAGAGAACCGGCAACTGAAGCTGACTGCCTAAAGATACTGCTCCCGCTATACATCACGCGTAAGGACCAGAAATATAAGATACGAGAAACTGGGGCTCATATGGAGACGTGTAGACCGTGGCTTTTCCATCATTCTATTTGCGAGTGGAACAGGAGGGGAAATGCCAAGAAGTGGTACAGGGTACAATTCGTCATGCGCCTTACAGTAGCTTGCGGCGTATCTATGTGGATGTAGTTGTAGACGGTGCAAGGAAGGCAAACCCCCCTTGTGATGGTCAGACGTGATAGACAGGAAACTCAATGATGACTATTCCCGTCACATCTTTCCTATGCTGTACATCACAGGGCCACTGTCACATCAAAATTCCTCATAAATCTGAATACTGAACGACTTAGCCTGTCGACCAAATGGAAGTATACAAGTAGACCTCCTTCAAACATTGTCAGGAGCCAGTAACGCTGTCTCACATGAATTTGCGGCAACTCTTTGCCTTTCACAGTGATCAGTCAACATCTGACGCTATTCACGCCCCTTATGTACCCTACTAAGCCTGGTAACAACACTAAACAGGAATAACATAATGCGTTCTGGTCGCCGTGTTACCTACCGCGGAGCATTGCGACTAGATAGATAGATAGATATTCAGCCATCAGAGGCCCTGCAGACCACGCGCTGCTTCCACAAACAGCCTCCATTCCTTCCTGTTTTGTGCCCGGTTCCTCCAGGTGTCTTCAATTCTCAGGGCTGCTAGGTCGTCCGCCAGGTCGTCCATCCGGCGCTGCCTTGGTCGTCCAATGGGGCGTTTGGTATTTGGTTTTTCCGCTAGTGCCATCTTCGCCTGTCTTCCATCTGGCATACGGGCTACATGGCACACCCATTGTATTCTTTTGCTCTTTATCTTCTGTAGGATAGTTGGTTGTCGCATCAGAAGGTAGATTTCCTCGTTTTTCCTCCTCCTCCATTCTCCGTTATCTAAAACTGGTCCCCATATTACTCTTATTTCAAATATTAATAAGTTTTTCCCTTTCTTGCTTAGTCATGCTCCATGTTTCTGAACCATACATTACTGCTGGGCATATCACTGTGTTGTATATTTTCATCTTAGTGTTCACTGAGATCGATTTAGAGCCAAGCGTCTCTCTGAGGGAATGCATGCATTTTATTCCCATTGCTATTATTTCCTTGATATCCATTTTTTTTGTTTCCGTGGTAGACCAAGAGCCCCAGTATTTGAACTGGTCTACTCTCTTGAACCTCTTGCCATCTATCTCAAGAAATTCTACCTGCTCTTGTCTTCTTCCTAATCGCATGAACTCTGTTTTGTCTCGATTCACTTTGAGCCCTACCTTCCATGCAGAAATGTAAATTTTCTGGTACATTTCTTTCAACTCGTGCTTTGATTCACTTAATAGTACTATGTCATCTGCATATGCAAGACAATTGAAGTTACCGTCCATCTCTACTCCAGCCCACTCCTGTTGCATACACTCTTTTATTATTTTCTCTAAGATGATATTGGAAAGAACACATGAGAGAGAATCCCCTTGTCTGAGACCTGTCTCCATCTCGAATGTTTCTGATGTGGCTCCTCGGAAACGTACTTCTGCCATTGACCCTTCCATACAAGCTTGCTCCATTCTCACTAGCTTCTCAGGGATTCTGAAGTCCCGGATTGCATTGTATAGGCTATTCCTGTGGATGCTGTCATATGCACGCTGAAAATCGATGAACAGGCTGTAGATATCTTTATCATATTCCCAAAGTTTTTCAAACTATTGTCTTAGTGTGAAAATGTGATCTATTGTCAATCGGTGTGGTCGAACTCCAGCTTGGTACTCCTGCATGTTTACAATTATAATCGTTTATTTATCCGCTCAGGTGCGCACGTGTACGAACTTAAAATGACATTTCACCATGTCTTCTGCGTGGTTCAGTTGTTATGTCATGCAGTGTATGAGATTGGAGTATTTGGAGGCTGATCAGAAAGTTATCATTTTTTATTCTTTGTAATAAACCATGATCTATGTTGTTACGATAAGCGAGCAACGTCTGGACGACTTCTTTTACTACTGACTACCGGTTTCAATCTCCACTACAGATTCGTTACTTTCCGTGCTTTAATTTTCATTGGCAGTGCACTCCTGATTTCAATTGGAAGAGCTCATGATGACAGCCCCCGAATTTATATTCTCAGAGATGACGACAATCTCACAGATGTTAAGGAAAAAGTAATTGTTTTTAATTATTTTATAAGTATACTCTCCAAAAATTGCCTTTCCTCACAATCTTGCCAGTACTCAATATTTATTGAATATATCTTCTCCATGTGCATCTACATCATAATCTTCATCGCAAGATCTACCGTTACTGTCATAGAAAATAAGGTACCAGTTCATTAGATATGATTTTAACTGGAATGTTTATGAGCACGAACTGTATAATCACAATAAAGTTGTACTTACGGGTCTTACTCCCTGCTCTCACCGTCTTGCATGAACATCACGATTTATTTTTACAATTTAGACTGTTAGAAGTAAGTAGGAGATAGATGTTTAGATAGTAGTATTTATCCACCCTGTAAAAACTTTTTGCTGTCAGAGATATGCAGCCAGTCTCTTAATCATCTCATGTGAGTGCCTCATTGTAGCTGTGATCTTCAGTCCGAAGACTGGTTTGATGAAGCTCTCCATGCTACCCTATCCTGTACAAGCCCCTTAATCTCCGAATAACTACTGCGACTTACATCTTCCTGAATTGGCTTAATGTATTCATCATTTCGTCTCCCTCTACAGTTTTTACCTCCTCTTCTCCCCCCATTTTCCTCCAGTACCAGGTTGGTGATCCCTTGATGTCTCAGAATTTGTCCTATTAGACGATACCTTCTTCTCCACAATTCTAATCAGTACCTCCTTATTAATTACATGATCTACCCATCTAATCGACAACATTATTCTACAGAACCACAGTTCAAAAACCACTGTTCTCTTCTTGTTTAGTCAGGCTGGGTCACAAATTTCCTGTCTCCTCAATTCTATTTAGTACCTCCTCATTAATTACGTGATCTACCCATCCAGTCTTCAGAATTCTTCTGCAACACCACGTTTCGAAAGCTTCTATTCTTTTCTTACCTAATCTGTTTATCGTTCATGGTTCACTTCCATACATGACTACACTTCATACAAATACTTCCAAAAAGGACTTCGTAACACTTAAATCTACACTCAATGTTAACTAATTTCTCTTCTTCAGAAACATTTACTCGCAATTGCTGGTCGACAGTTTATATCCTCTCTACTTCGTCCGTTATCCATTATTTTACTGCAGAAAGAGAAAAACTTATTTATTACTTTAAGTGTCTCGTTACCTAATCTAATTCCCTCAGCTTCTCCCGATTTAATTCGACTGAATTCCATTATCCTTGTTTTGCTTTTGTTGATGTTCATCTTATATTAACCTTTCAAGACATTATCCATTACGATCAACTGCTCTTTGAAGTCCTTTGCTGTCTCTGACAGAATTACAATCTCATCGGCAAAACTCAGAGTTTTTATTTATTCTCCCTGAACTTCAATATCTTCTCAAAATTTATGTTTGATTTTCTTTAGTGCTTGCTCATTGTACAGATTGAATAATATCTGGTACAGGCTACAACCCTGTCTCACTCTCTTCCCAATTTCTGCTTCCCTTTCATGCCCTCGACTCTTATAACTACCCTCTTGATTCTGTACAAATTGTAAACAGCCTTTCACTCCTTAGATTTCACAGACAGTATTCCAGTCAACATTATCAAAAGCATTCACTAAGTCTACAAATGCTATAAATGTATGTTTGCCTTTACTTAACGTTTCGTCTAAGATAAATCACAGGGCACAATTGCATCGTGTATTCCTACACTTCTCCAGAATCGAAACTGATCTTCCCCGACGTCGACTTCTACCGGTGTCTCCATTATTCTGTGAACAATTGCTGTAAGCGTTTTGCATCCAAGAATTATTAAACTGATAGTTCGGTAATATTCATATCTGCCATCACCTGATTTCTTTAGAATTATCAAGATTACATTCTTCTTGAAATCTGAAGGTATTTCGCTTGTCTCACACATCTTCCACACTAGGTGGAAGGGTTTTATACTGGATGCCTCTCTCGATGCTATCAGTATGTCTGACGGAATGTCGCCTATCCCTGGGGATTTTTCGACTTAGGTCTTTTAGTGCTGTGTCAAATTCTTCTCACAGAATCAAGTCCCCCATCTCATTTTCATCTACGCCCTCTTCCATTTCTATAACTTGCCTGCAACTTCATCTCTCTTGTACAGACCCTCTATATAGTCCTCCCACCTTTCAGCTTAGGATTGGTTTTCCATTTGAGTTTTTGATATTCATACCACTTTTATTTTCTCCAAAGGCCTCTTCAATTTTTCTGTAGGAAGTATCTATCCTTTCCCTAATGGTATCTGCCTCTAATCCCTCACATTTGTCCTGCCGCCATTCCTACTTTTCATTTTACACTTCTTGTCAGTCGCATTCACTTTCATTTGCTTCATATCTGTATTTCCTCCTTTCATCATTTAATCTCAGTATCTCTTGTGTAACCAAAAGACTTTGCTAGGCCTTGTTGTTTTTCCTATTTGATCCTCAGCGGCCTTCACTATTTCCTCCCTCCAAGCTACCCATTTGTCTTCCACTGTATTCTTTTCCCCTATTCTAGTCAATAATTCCGTAATACTTCCCCTGAAACTCTCAACAACCTGTAGATCTCTCAATTTATCCAGGTCCCGTCTCCCTAATCTTCTAAATTGAAATTTATTTAGCATTAATCTGCAGTACATAACCAATAAATTGTTGTCAGAATCGGCATCTGCCCTTGGAAATCTCTTGCAATTTAAAATCTGCTTCCGAAATCTCTCTTCCCATCATATAACGAACCTGGAACCTCCCGGTGTTTACAGGTCTCTTCCACGTATACAACCTTCTTTCAAGATTCCAAAACCAAGTGTCAGCGATGATTAACTTATGCTCTGTGCAAAATTCTACCAGGCGGCTTCCTCTTTCATTCCTTTCCCCAATCCATATTCAACTACTATTTTTCCTTCTCTTCCTTTTCCTACTATCAAATTCCAGACCTCCATCACAATCAATTTCTCGTCTCCGTTAAGTATCTGAATAACTCTTTTTATCTAATCATACATTTCTTCAATTCCTTCATAGTCTGCGGAGCTAGGGGGCACAAAAACTTGTACTACTGTGGTGGGTGTTGCCTTTGTGTCTGTCTTGGCTACAGTAATGCGTTCACAATGCTGTTCATACTAGCTCATCCACATTCCTGTTTTTTATTCATTATTAAGCCTACTCTTGCATTACCCCTATCCCTGTTCCTGCTGCCACCGAACTTCACTAATTCCCACTATAACTCACTGTAGTCATAAATTCTGTTCTGGAGGTGCTTCAGGAGATGTGTAGAGGGTTCTGCTGTCGTCCGCTGTCGAAGTGATGTCGCCGCTCTCCTAACTACCATCTATGCAACGTATTCACATAGCCAACTAGAGCACTTCCGTGTGCAGGAAGAAAGTCATATTTCCTCCCTACACTTGGACCTATGGAACGTGCAGAGTTCATTACATGCAAAGACTTTAGAGGTTTAGATGCTGATAAATGTGATTATAGTTATGGAAAGGATAGACATAAAAGTGGTATGACATCATTCTAGTCTAATGATGTCGACAATTGCTTGACGTCGTGATTGTCTGCTATGTACCTCACCCAGGTGCTTGACATTCTGGAAAAGGAAGCAAATAAAGATTATACGAGGGTGGGTCAAATGATAACCTTAAATATTTTTTTAAATATTATTTATTGTGCAGAAGTGGTACAAAGTAGTATGGCTTTTCAACACAATCTCTCTCAGGCTCAATGCAAGTCCTCCGGCGCTTACAAAGTGCATAAATTCCTCCAGAAAAAAATTATTTTGGTAGTTCGCGCAACCACTCATGCACCGCGTGGCGTACTTCTTCATCGGAACGGAACTTCTTTCCTCCCATTGCGTCTTTGAGTGGTCCAAACATATTGAAATCACTTGGTACAAGGTCTGGTGAGTATGGTGGATGAGGAAGACACCCAAAATGCAAGTCTGTGATTGTTGCTACTGTTGTATGGGCTGTGTGGGACCTTGCATTGTCATGTTGCAAAAAGACACCTGCTGACAGCAATCCAAGTCGATTTGATTTGATTGAAGGCGGCAGATTACTTTTTAGGAGATCTTTGTATGATGCACTGGTGACAGTGGTCCCTCTAGGCATGTAATGCTCCAAAATGACGCCTTTTTCGTCCCAAAAGAGAGTCAGCATAACCTTCCCTGCTGATGGTTCTGTTCGAAACTTCTTTGGTTTTGGTGATGAGAAATGGCGCCATTCCTTGCTCGTTCTCTTCGTTTCCGGTTGGTGGAAGTGAATCCAGGTTTCGTCCCCAAATAACGATTCTTGCAAGGAAGCCATCACCTTCTCGTTCAAAGCGGCGAAGAAGTTCTTCACAAGCATCAACACGTCGTTCTCTCATTTCAGGAGTCAGCTGCCGTGGCACCCATCTTGCAGACACTTTGTGAAAATGGAGCACATCATGCCCAATGTGGTGTGCTGACCAATGACTAATCTGTAAACATGCTGCAATTAATCTTGTGTATTTCGCGAGCGAACTAGTTCGGAAGAGCACTCACACAGGCGAACTAGTTTACGGATAACCTCGCTACTTCGTTCGTTCGCTCTTTTCCGAAGACCAACGGACAATAGCGAGACGGAGCGAGAGCCCGCAGTAGGCTTTAAAACATCACGTGCTTCCCCCCCCCCCCCCCCCTCCGCCATTGAGCCTCATATCGTGCTGAGCGTCTGCCAGCTGCAGTTACATAGTTCAGTGCAGCGAATTTTCTGCTTTACGGTATTCTGCACTGCAGTGTCTGACATATAACCATAGTGTCAAGAAGTAAAATCGTACACAGCGTTAGGTATGTACAGTACCTAAAATGCGTAATGTAAAATGACTATCATCGCATAACAATGGACTTCTACAATGCGATGATGTGGAGTACGGTAATGCGTATCGATTGATTATAGGGTTACTATATTTTGGGCTGTTTATTACGATGTCATAAAAAAGCAAACATAGTTCCTTGTGGACACATTTCATTGAAGAAACAGATAAAAGAAAAGCAAAATGTAAACACTGTTCAACATTAATAAGTATTGCAGGAGGCTCAAACGGAAATTTAGCCTGGCATATGAAAACAAAACACGCTTTAATCCCAATAACGATGGAAAGACAACCACCGATAATGTGTAGTTTAAACTCACTGCAAGCAAATCAAACTACATCCTTATTGCAGAATGTTATTTCGGTATCATCCTCCCAACAATCAGTGAACCAATATATTCGAAGACCACCGTCAGTCCGAAAGGTTGAAGAAATAGACAGACAAGTTGTCAAGATGGTAGCTAAAGGGCATCACGCTCTACGAATTGTGGAAGGAAAAGATTTTCTAAAACTGATAGAACTAGTTCTCATTGCCCAAACTACAAACTTCCACCAAGAAAAACTTTATCGGAAAATTTAATATCAAGGGTTCACAATGACATAATGGATGAAGTACAAAAGAAGGTGCAATCTGTATGTGCGTTATCTCTCAGTACTGATGTTTGGACGTCGAGGAATAATGATAGCTATATAGCCATTGTAGCCCACTTTATAGATGAAGAGGCTAAACTTCAGTCGGCATTACTTGGTTGTAATAATTATAAAGAGCGGCATACTAGCCAAAACTTGTGCAATTTCATGAAAGACGTTATGACAGACTGGCATATTTCCCACAAAGTTGCTGCTATTGTTAGCGATAATGCTGCAAGTATCTTATCTGCTGTCAGACTTGGTGAGTGGCGATCAGTCTCATGTTTCGCCCGATCTCTAAATCTTGTTCTACAAGAAGCTACTAAAAAAAATATGACGTTTTGGCGCAAGTTAAAAATATTGTCGAGTGTTTCAGTCGTAGTACACTAGGCCAAAAAAACCTGATTGCTACACAACAGCAAATGAATCTGCCTGTCCTCAAGCTCAAACAGGACGTCCAGACCCACTGGAATTCTGCTTTTGACATGCTTCAGCGAATAATGAAGGTAAAGGATGCAGTGATTGCTACGTTAGCACTTCTGCGCTCCGACGTAACAGTAAAAGTAAGTGAGGGCAAATAATAGAAGGAGTTTTGCCCTTACGTAGTTCATTCTGTGAAATTACGGTAGAAATAAGTGCCGAAAGAAATGTGACTTTGTCAAAAATTATTGTGTTTTGTAACCTGCTCAACAATTTTCTGCAGAAGCATGCTTCTAACAATAAAAAAATTGTCGCTGTGCAATCAGTGCTCAAGAAAGGCATGGACGACCGTTTTAAAGATTTAGAGAATAACATTCTATACTCTGAGTGTACTACTCTGGACCCCCGATTTAGACAGAGAGGATTTTGAAATCAAAAAGCTTATGAAGTTGCAATACAACGCCTCAAAAATAAAGTTGCCAGAGTGCATTTACTTCAGAGGGAGAATCGAGATATTTTAGTGGCTGATCCTACTGCTAGCGACCCTTCGGCGTTTTGTTCTAGTAGCAGCAGTAATGAAAATAAAAAAGACTCTATATGGGACGAGTATGACCAAGAAATAAAAATCACTAGACCAGATAATCAACTTGTTGCTGGTATTCGCGAACACGATAAATACCTGAATGAAGAATATTTAGATCGAAGAAAAGATCCGCTTGAGTGATGGCACGAGCGTCGTCAGTTATATCCTCATGTATATGCATATGTGTTAAGGAGATTTTGCATAGTAGCGACATCAGTGCTCTGCGAACGCGTTTTTTCGGCGACGGGACAAATCCTTAATGAACGAAGAACACTGTTATCAACGAACAAAGTTTCCAAATTAATGTTTTTACATAATAATACGTAAATTTTTGTAATATTTCACTTGAAAATTAGAATACTGAATATTTAAAGAATGATAATGCAAAGCACAAAAAGTGTGCTTTAGAATACCATCTCACTCAGGGGTCAAAGTTATTTTTTCTATGTCTAATTGTTTGGTAACAAATTATAAGTGTTAGTGTTTCTTCTGTTAATGATAAAGGCATTATTGTTTGTGCCATATAGTACTTAACCTGTACCTAAATCAGAAATATTTTTTGTTGGTTATTTCCAAAACTTTAAAAAAAGTCGATTATTTATGAAAGTGTATTTTTATTCACAAAAAACGCATTTAGCATATTCTGTAAGTAATATTCCTACAAGGAACTAATAAATAAATAAATATATTTTAAAATTAAAATAATACGAGTGCAGTGTATGTAAAGTAAAGTAGTTGATTACCCCATTTTACCCATTTGTGTAAATAACTGGTTTATTTGCCCTTTCGAAGTCTAATTACTGTACATAAACTGTAATAATACAGGTATTGGCAACACAGGTCATTATTTAAAAGACTAGCATAACGAATAAAAGAGCGTGTGCAGTAGCGGTAGCAAAGCGGGCGAACTGTCTTTCTGGAAATCGACATGGGAGCTAAGGAACTAAAGGAACTAAAAGAGCGACCTAGTTCGCGACGGAACCGCGAAGTTACTTTGTATGTGTTATCACCATTGTCCCACTAATTAAGCTTTTCAACATTGAGCCGGATAACTACATGCTGTTTAGTTCATATCTATCAATGGGATTGTGGATACATCATGTCTGTTACTGTTAGGGAAACATTGTAATTCAAAACCGAATATTTCACTATTAGCCGTGTCGGGATGAATCATGCAGCACTATACCTGTCAGAGAAGTGTAAAATGCGCAAGACCGTAGGCGTGGTCATACTGTGTGTGCTGTCCACCACACAAGAACTAGTTGCAAACGGATTAATGCGCCTGCGAGAGACTTCAATGTACATGCTTACACATATCGAATTTTGTCATTGTCAACCTCTAAACCAGTGTGGCAGACGTATGACATACAAAAACGATGCTTCTGGTCCTTGGTGCATCTGATAACCGGTCTGGTGCTGCCGTTCGTGAATATGCTGCTAGATATCCTTGTCGACGCCACCCGGATTAAAATGTGTTTCGTCGCCTGGAGCTGAGCCTTGAGGAATAACGTTCACTCCTTCCACCAACACGTCACAGAGGTTATCCACCGACTCGCCGTGCTCCAGCTACTGAAGAAGCTATTCTGGGGGTCATACACCAAGAACCTCAGAGAAGTACAAGCGTAGCATGGGCTGCACCACTATCATTATGGTTTCACGCAACACCTGAATTCTGCAGTTCGCCATCAGCGGATGCAATTCTGTAAATGGTTCCAACAATAACAGGAAGCCAACTATGATTTTGTGAACACCGTAATATGCTCGAATGAAGCAACAATCAATCATCAGGGAGTCTGTAGTATGCACAGTGCGCACCATTGGTGTGAGGTTAACGAGCACGTTACCCGCGACCGTGGATATCAAATTTGCTTTGGTACCAACGTCTGGACCGAAAAACTGGGCGAAAGGTGTTCGAACCCCTTCATGTTCCATTACCGGTTGACTACACGAAGGTATCGTGCATTCCTTTCAAACTCTATGCACTGGAAGATGTTCCGCTGCATGTTCGGCAGAGAATATGGTTCCAACATGGTGGTGCACCTCCACCTCCACATCCACACTTTGGAATTAATGTCCGATAGTATTTGGACAGAACATTTTCGGGAAATGGCTCGGACGTGGAGGTCCAGTTGTATGGCCACCGTTTTCACCTGACCTAAATCCCATGGATTTCTTCCTGTGGGTACACATGAAGGAACACGTGCGCCCCGCTCCGCCGACGAATGTGGAAGAATTGGTAGCGTGTGTTCATGCTGCTCTTGTTAATGTGGATGCAGGTTTGTTGCGAAGGATGCAGAGCTGTATGGTCCAGTGGGTTGTGCAGTGTTTGGACATGCAGGGAGGTCGTTTTGAGCATTTGTTGTTCTGAGGACAACGTATTCTGTTGTGAAGGTCACACAGTAATTAATATGGACATTATTATCGTCACTGGTTGCTAATGTACGACATCTGAGCGCTCATATTACATATGGTATAAATCACAAGTAGATGTCGTGTTATTGTACTGTGCTATCATCTTTAGCATTTCGATATTGATATAGTTTTTGTAATTATTCTGTCCTATGACAGGTCATTTGTTTCAACTGTCTATTTCATATTTGTGTAAGCACGTCTTTGTTATCTTCAGTGTTACAAAATGTAAATTTCGGATACATATGACCTAAGAAACTGTGTATATTACAGCATGAAATGTCAGAGTTAAATTAGCAGACAAATGAAATGCGCCCCAAACCAGGATCGAAACCAAGACGTCCTGTATGCTAACCCAAAACTGTATCCACTACACCAACTGTACAGTACATTTAATATGTGCTGACAGAAGTAGTTACTCTACGTGTGGATTCAGTGTTGCCAGACTGCCTCTCTTTAACGTCCTTTTTCTTCCAGAAGTACTCGCTGGACGAAATTTTGTGACAGATATTTTTTATCACTGGCGTACAAGGAGTCGCACTGCGAAGCCCCAGTGCGCGAATTTCGCTTCACTTTGTTTATATATTTCTGAATTACGGCTGGCTCTCACAAACAGAATTGTAAGTATGAAAGAGACTAGGACCAGTCGTAATCATAAACTGTGTACTCTGATCGATGGTCTGGAAATATGTAGTTAACCTCTTTGCATTGGTGTAGGACTCTCTCTGGTATACTTTGGTGTATATGGTCGACTGGATGTACTGCACAGTCATATAGCTGCAACCACAACCTAGTACAAGATACTTGTAAGAGGTCCGAGCAGATGTAATTTCGATATGTAGGAGGTCCGAGCAGATGTAATTTCGATGTATTGCTCACGCGCTGCCTGCGATATGGAAGGTATAAGAGAATCTCAGACCACAGAGCTGTGTTGACTGCAGTAGGAACTGTGTAGCTGTAGCAGTAAGTTGTTGCTAGCGAGCAGTCTGGTCTGGTGTATCGTGTTGGCTCGGCCGGTCGTGGTGCAGCGATGCCGGAGCCTGAGCATTATTGTATAAGGTAAAAGCAGCCTCGTGCATATGTAGTATTGTTATCTCATGTCCCATGTAAATGTTTTAAAAATCTCCTAATAATAATCTTTCTCATAAAAAGTAACTTTTAACAACCATTCATTTCAATTTAAAGAATTTACTAATTTCTCCAATCCATGATCATCTCGATTATTGCAAAAGAAAAATCAGTTGTTTCCTTTCATAAATGACAAATTTATCGGGCAGCATTGCACAGGGCTGTGCCAGAAAAATTTACTGTAGGAGCAGATATATATGCGTTATCCGGCGACTTCATTGAGGTAAGAATTTTTCTTTTCTTATTCAGAATGATCTTTAAGGGCCATGACGCAGCACTGCTGACGTCCAAAATTTACGAGGTTAAATTCACAGTCAATTACTGAAACGTTATAAGTGAGCGACAATTTAATTGAGAGGTTAATTACATTGTATTATTACCAGGTTACTGAATTTATTTTTTGTTTGGACGTTACACTGTATTTGAACGACATAATTATAATTTTTTACCTTTGAGAGGTTAAGAAATTTTTCTGTTTTGAGGTTACACTAAATGAGGATATTATTTATATTATTAATTTTATTTTGTGGGGAGGTTACACTTCTCGACAACCGGCCAGGATCGTATTTTTGTGAATTTCTGAGAAGTAGTTAGTTATATATCTGCTCGTATTTACTTAATATTAAACGTAGTTTGCCTCTGGCGCAAAGCATTTACTAACTTGTCACTCTTTCATTCACAGATCATCGGCAGTTTATTGCTCTTTGTTGTAACAGTATTTGTTCCATTTTTGCTTTGTCTTTGTTTCATTTTGTGCTTAGCTTTGATTTGTGAAAATGCCGCGAAAAACTGCTAACAGTGCATCGCGATGTGCAATGATTGAAATAGCCGACTCGAATAATTTGACCGATAATACTTGCGACACCCAGTGTAATAGCGATAAACCTCTAATTACTGATAATCAGTGCGTACCGACCACTAGTAATGATTTTAATTCTAATGATGAGCAAACAAATTCAATTATTTCCATAGTAAATGTAACAATTGATGACGCGGCACGTTCTGATACAATGAACGCTGCCCAGTTTGACATACCCGGTTTGCAAAATTTGCATTGTGAACAGATAAATTTTTCCCACGAAGTTGAACAATGTAGTCAGAATACGTCAGATTTATTTGATTCCGATGTAGTGGCCAACAGTGCACATCCGATTGGCAAACCTTTTCAAGAATCACAGAATGACCAAATGGTTATACAAAACGTGACACATACAGATACATCATCACACAGCACAGAGAATACAGCAGCTAATTTTGGCATGGATCGAGTTATAGCATTAATGCTACAAATTAATGAAAATCTCAAACAACAAATTAAAGAAAATAATGAAAATCTCAAACAAGAACTTAATGAAATATTCGACAACCATTTCAAACAACTTAATGAAAAATACGACAACCATTTCAAACAACTTATTGAATCGTGCAAACAACTTAATGAGAGTTTCAAACAGTCGAATGAAAAACACGACAACCTTAACGAACAGAACAAACAACTTAGTGAACAGATTACAGCCGTTACCGTGCAACGTCATGATACTAAAGAACAATTACGTGAGGAAATGAAGGTTTGTGCTAGGAACAGTAGTGAAGAAATTAGATCTGTTGCACAAGAATTAAGTAGTACACTTGTAGCCACAACGAAATTACTTAGAGATGAACGTATTGCAGTCACTGAACAATGTTCTGAAAACGCAACACAGTTACGTGACGAGTTTAAATTAATGTCAGCAGAACTTTCACACACGCTGGACGCGAAAGTAGATACGAAATTTGAACAACAGAACAGCCAAATTGACGAACGTTTTAAAGTGACAGAGATGAAAAATGTTGCAGTCTCTAACACGTCACAACATACGCCACTTTCCGAACATTTGTCGCACTCACCAGCCAGTGTAATTTAGGTAATTTACAGAGAGTACTTGACTTAGATTCCGAACAGTCTCTGACAAATGGATTATCATACAATCCTGAACCAGTTCAGACATTCAGAGAAGACAATTTTGATTATAAGCATTTTCTATCCGTGAGAAAATTTAAGGTATTTAATAATGACAGAACACAGATTCACCCTTTGGACTGGATACAACAATTTGCTTTTGAATTTTCACCGGCATTGCCTGTAATGCAGAAACAAAAATTTATTTGCAGCGTGTAAGAGACCTCAGGGGATTCATTACACTTCGATGAATATGTGCCGTAGCGTGCACAGGGCCCCGAGCCGTAGTAGTGCTATTTCATCTTTAGTTTTCTGCACTGCTGCCTTCTCTTTTACTATCCTTTATATCTATCAAAACAGCTCTTCAACTATCGATCTATCTAGGGCTATGAATGAGTAAAGAAAACCTGATACGACAAGTTTTACCGAACGTGACAGTTTTCATTAGACAATCCCGAAATGGCAAGAACTACCAGCATAATTTTAATAACAGACAAAATTGGAATCATCAGTATGTACAAAATTTTCAGCAGTCACAAACACATTTTGGCAACAATAGAGGGTTTTCCCCGCAACAGTATCAAAACCAACCGGTCCGCATACCTAACCAACAATGTAATGTGCAAGGTCAACCAAGCTTAAACGTTTCGCCGCCTATACGTATAACGTCGGCTCCGCCAAATAGTAACGCACAGCAACAAGGAAATCACTACGTACAGAAGACACATCATTTCAATTCCTATCGCAACGCGCCGTATAGTAATGACTACCATGACAGACGTAAAAGTAATGAGCACAATTTTCAGCGTACATTTAATAACAGTAGGTCTTATCAGCAGCAAAATCATCCACAACGACAGATTATCATGAATGAACCAGACAGTAGGTATCATCCTGAACTTAATACGTCAGGACGAAGTAACAGAACAGTACAAATAGTCGAAATTCCACAGCATCTTCCTGCAAATAACAGCACGTCAGATAGAATTTGACTAGATACAGTACAGGTTGCATCCTCCAGCGACGTAAGCAATACTTCAGTATACACAGAGTCATGTTCACGAAAATGTTATTACTTTTGACGACATCCGAGACACTCTTTTGCATGAAAAACCTGTTATAAAAAAAAACATTTCCCACCCTATCATTGAAGTAAAGATTGGATCATCCAAATTTTCAGCAGTAATCGATTATGGATCACCTATGTCAGTTATAAATGAAGAAACTTTCAACGAATGTAACAAAGAGAATACCTATCCTACGTTACCATTAGGTAAAACTAAAGTAAAAGGAGCAGTATCTGGTAAAGGAGTAGATGTAAAATTACAGACACACTTATCGTTTTGTATTGCAGGTCATAAGTTTCACTCAAATTTTTGGATTGTTCCCTTATTGACAACAGACGTTATTTTAGGTACGAATTTTCTGGTACAACATGACGCAATTATTGACTTTCAAAATTCCTATTTAATGTTAAAGGATGAAAATGTACAACTGGCATTAGAATTTCAGCACTCTTTATCTGTAGAAGAACAAACAATTAATCGAACAGAGCTCATTTCTGCATCACGTAACATAGACTGTCATTTGACATTGTTCACAGATATGTACGTACACAACTATAATACTCCAGACGAAGCCGACTATGACGTTATGCAAATGATTTCTGATATAAGTTAAACAGAGCGGTGCAAATACAGACGACGAACGTACAGAGCTACGCAAAATTCTTTTACAGCAAGCTCCAGTTTTTGACAACATCCCTGGTACTATGTCCGGTTTTATGTATGAATTTCAAGTTAAACAGCACGACACATTTAAAGCCAAACATTTTCCCATTCCTTATATTCACAGAGAACAAGTTAAGAAAGAATTGTAAGCTATGCTTGATCAGGGAATTATTGAACCGGCAGTTAGTCCGTACATAAACCCGCTCCATATTGTTAAGAAAAAGCATGGTTCACTTCGCCTCGTACTTGATTCGCGTCACATCAACGACATTATTATTAATGAAACAGATCGCCCACAGACACTAGAAGAACTTCTACAGAAATTCCATGGTTCTGCTATTTATTCAACATTAGATTTGAAATCGGGATTTTGGCAAATTCAGCTCCATCCGAACTGCAGAAAGTACACAGCATTTCTCTGTTTTGGTGACTGTTATCAATTTTGTAAATTACCGTTCGGTTTAACAATTTCCTCAGCAGCATTTATTCGCGGTTTGAATACTATACTTCCGACAGAACTAAAAGACAGAATCACAACGTATGTAGACGACATTCTTAATGCAGAAGCTAACTGGTCTGAAACAATCTGATTCTTGAACAACTGTTACAAACTTTTCGTGCGCAAGGACTCACAGTTAATCTTAGCAAATCACACTTTGGTAAAACTTCCATAAAATTTCTTGGACATGTAATTTCAGCAGAAGGCATTGCGCCTGACCCGGAAAAACTTCAGGCTTTACGTGATATTACTGTTCCTACGACGAAGAAACAATTACGCAGCTTTCTGGGATTAATTAACTTTTTACGTAAATTTATTCATTACTCTGCTTTAGACACCCTAGATTGTGCCAGTTGACGGGTAAAAACACTATTTGGTCATGGGATAGCCAAGCACAGTCTGAATTTGTCAATCTGAAACAAGCTTTGTTGAACGCACCTCTTTTATCACACGCAGATCTAACTAGAAATTTTTCCATTGCCACCGACAGTTCTAACACCGTTTTAGGCGTACTTATTTTTCAGGAAATTGAAGAAGACAGTACTACAGTAATTAAAAACATCGCCTTTGCGAGTCGCATTCTGTCACCTGCTGAACGCAATTATTCTGTCACAGAACTTGAAACATTATGAGTTGTATGGGCATTTACCAGATTTAGGCACTTTCTTTATGGAAGACATACGACCGTTTACACAGATCATAGAGCTATACAGTTTTTACTTTCAGCAAAATTTACACATGACAGATTAAGCAGATGGAAACTTTATTTACAGGAATTTAGTTTTACAATTGTTCATATTCCCGGTACGCAAAATATTGTAGCAGACGCACTATCCCGTTCTCTCAGCAACAATCAGCAAGACATCGCAACCAACTTCTGCCAAGCAAATTCTAGCGTCATGTGTATTCAACAAGTCGCATTTGAAAACTTTATTTCATCGTCATTACGAGACATAGCACAAGAGCAGAGCAAAGACAACGTATGGAAAGAAATTAAACACCTTTGGCAAGATAGGAATAATGTCACCATTAGAAACCATTATACTGTACGCAATAATATTCTGTTTGGCCCCTCTCACCCTGACAGCAACACCTGGTTATTATGTATTCCTGTCGAGCTTGTTAACAAATTAATTCGGTATATTCATTTAAGTTACACACATTATGGAGCCAGAAAATGTTTTCTTATACTGAGACAGAACTGTTATTTTGCCAACATGGAGAAACGTATACGACGAGTTTTAGCGTCATGTAAAATCTGCCAGAAAGCTAAGTCAGACACGACTTCACATATTCCTCCGTTACATCCCATGTACCAGTTAAATTGAGACACATGGCCGCTGTAGACATTTTTGGTCCGATTCCCAGATCTAATAGAAGTTTTTGCTACATCTTTGTCGCTGTTGAACTCACTTCGAAATTTGTTACCTTCACTCCGTTACGCAAAGCTAGTGCTAAAACTATTTGAATGCATTTGTAAAACATTTTTTATTTCATGTGGGGCATGTATTGAAAGTAATTTCCGACAATGGAGCACAGTTTCGATCTGCTATATGGACACGCATGTTGCGAGCAAGAAACATTTCTCAAATCTATATATCCAAGTATCACGCTTCTCAGAACCCTTGTGAACGACTAATGAAAGAAATTGGTAAACTATGTAGAATATACTGCAATAAAAAACATATTGATTGGGACACACACATACTCTCATTCCAGGATGTAATTAACTCCATACCAAATGAATCTACTATGTTATCTCCGACAGTTATACTGAAAAATGTTGAACCACCTAACAAAATTAAAGAATTAGTATCCTTTCCTACATCTCGTCGACTACGACACCATGAACTAATTGATATTGCGCTGAACAACATCAAACGTGCCGCAGAGCGCCGGAGAAGACAGCAAAACAGGTTTGTACAGGCCGTGACTTTCACATAGGATAGAAGATATTAGTACGCACACACTATTTATCCAACAGAGGAAAGAGTAGATGCAGTAAATTTGAGCTTCTGTACGCACGTCCATATAGAATTCGCAGCATTCCTCACCCCAATGTAGTACACGTCGAAACTTTGAGAACCAGAAAAATCAAGGCCAATCACCATGACTCCAATATTAAACCCTTTATTGAATGAACATACTTTATGATTTATCACACTGTAATGCCATTTCCAGATATTTATATGAACACTTACTGATGGTTATCATATTTTTTCCTGACAAGTGCCCGGCAAGGTAAGGTTAGCAGGTCTCTTTTCTTGTCGTTTCAATTTTTGTGTATGTATGATTGTTTTCCTATCGAAAGTAGAATTTTTGTCTGTATGCACTATGTAATCTTTAAGATATAACAAACACCAGTTGACTTTGACATTTTGCCTTATGATATCTCAACTTCGTGACTATTCTACGTTTTTTTTTTTTTTTTTGGCTACTGCATTATGAGACCATGTGTACATTTTTGCACCTGAACACTCTCTATGTTCTGACATAATACGCTTCTTGTCATGCTATGCTGTATGCTTAGTTGTATCACTAGAAACAAGTTTTTATCTAATGGGTATATGATTTAAATGCAATATATGAATCCTTATTCAACATTTTCAGAAAGCAAATAAATTAAACAAACCGCAGTGGATTACTATGAAATGGGAATTTCACCTTCGGAATGAACGAAAGAAAATGCAATACCTTGTCACGAAGAGTAAATGGATCAGAATTACCAAGCAGTAACAAGAGTATACTATACACATCGTATGATAGCAGTCTTAACTAATTATTTTTCTTTCAGAATACGAGGCGATTGATGCAGGCTGTCAGACAGAACTATACATCTTAGTTTTAGTGATGAAATATGCTAGAAACAAGAAACTCTATACTATGAATAGTTGTATGAAGTAAATGGTAATATGAATAATGAATGATGAAGTGTCTTTTTGCAGATGATAATAAATGATGATGAATAGTTATATGAAGAATATGCTAATATGAATAATGAAGTTTTTCTTTGCAGGTGATGAATGACGTTTTTCTTTGCAGATGATGATAATGATGACGTTTATATATTTACTGTTAGTTAAGATATGCTATGTAGTTATTTAAGTACTTGTTGCAGTTCCTTTTGACAGTATGTCTTACGTCGCATGGTATATTGACTGAATGTTTTGGAAAAGACAGCTAGAGTACATACATATTGAGTACACGTTTCATTACCTGTTAATTCGAAGTTCACTACTTTTCAGCGTAATATGCATTTCTTCTTTCAGCTCAATAATTCATTTTGTATTTTTTCCGGGAGAAGCTTTTCATGATATTAATATGCTATAAACACTTAGTTATGAAACCTGTTTTAATACTTGCATTTTTTTACCTTTTTGTGTGTAATATTCATGAATGTGATCACATATACTCTACTTGTTTCATAACCTTGCTACAGCTGACTCATGACGAATGACGTTATTAATCCTTATTTCCAGCAATAAGTCAACAGCAAATATTTTCACGCCCCAGCAATTAATTACCGATCTCAATGCAATGCATTGCTAGCACAAAAAAATCTATTACCAGTCCCAGCTTTTACCGGTATACAACCAAATAATGCTGCCAGTTTAAGATATATTTCTAGTCCTAAACGTAACGCAAATTTCTCTGATGTATTGATTCCATTATGTCTATGTATTATTGTAATACAGACTTTGAATAATAGTTCCAATGTCTTATATTTTAAATTTGTCTTATGTCACTTACATGATATCATATATGAATATCAGTAGCTTAATGCTACACTCATTAGCTACTGTTTTGAATGATGACTTCTGAATAATGCATAAAAATGGTTTGTAACAGGCCAATGAGTGCCAATATTTAGTGTAAGCAGATGACTTATGAATAATGTTCTGTAATACTCCATACATAGTACAGAAATGTTTAGTAACTACGCAATGAGTGCCAACAATTACTCAAATCGGTTGATAGACTAGTGTAATTCTCAATGATGACTAGCATAAGACTTAATGTCCTTCACCTTCTGACCTAATTACCAGAAATTACTGCAATATCCGTTTGTCCTGTCCATCCTCATGATCATAGAGCACTATATTTGATTTTTGCACTAATTCTACATTGGTGAAAGAGTATGGATTCTACAAGAATGTAGTGTTGACACATCATGCTGTCCACCACCTTGGACGATGGAGATGTTATTATGGTCCTACTGTTTGGTGTACCTAATGTACTACCAAAATGATAACATTGAATATTAATACAACATTTCAGTGTCTTGGCTACACTGATAAATACTCCAGGGAAGAGAACTTCAGATTGTCTCACTTGGGGTTGTGCTTCTATAGAAAGATATGGACTTTCAGTGCAGCTACGTGCAACCTACTGTGCTACAACCATGATGCAATCGTTCCCATTCCTTTCCTAGTTCTTGTAAAATGCTAAAGATTTTTACAGTGCGTGTGCACTTTATTTCATTTGTTAATATGATCAGTCGTCTTAAATATGCTAAAGAGTTCTACAGTGCGTGTGCACTTTATTTCACTCCATGATATGTTGTAAATATGCTAAAGACTTCTACAGTGCGTGTGCACTTTATTTAATTTTTAAGGTAATCAGTTCTTGTAAAATGCTAAAGATTTTTACAGTGCGTGTGCACATTGTTTCATTTGTTAATAAGATCAATTGTCCTAAAAATACTAAAAACTTATACAGTGCGTGTGCACTTTATGTCATTTGTTAATATATTTTGTATTCAGTGTGTGTGCACTTTATTTCACTTCATGATATGTTGTAAATATGCTAAAGACTTCTACAGTGCGTGTACACTTTATTTCATTTTTAGGGTAATCAGTTCTTGTAAAATGCAAAAGATTTTTACAGTGCATGTGCACATTATTTCAATTGTTAATATGATCAGTCGTCCTAAATATGCTAAAGACTTCTACAGTGCGTGTGCACTTTATTTCACTCCATGATATGTTGTACATATACTAAAGACTTATACAGTGCGTGTGCACTTTATGTCATTTGTTAATATATTTTGTATTCAGTGCGTGTGCACTTTATTTCACTTCATGATATGTTATGTAAAAATACTAAAGATTTACACAGTGCGTGTGCACTTTGTCATTTGTTAATATATTTTCTACTCATTGCGTATACTTTTTGTCATTTCTTGATATATTTTGTACTCAGTGCGTCTGCACTCAATTTCATTACTTAATATGTTCTGCCCCCCATGAACCATGGACCTTGCCGTTGGTGGGGAGGCTTGCGTGCCTCAGCGATACAGATGGCTGTACCGTAGGTGCAACCACAACGGAGGGGTATCTGTTGAGAGGCCAGACAAACATGTGGTTCCTGAAGAGGGGCAGCAGCCTTTTCAGTAGTTGCAGGGGCAACAGTCTGGATGATTGACTGATCTGGCCTTGTAACATTAACCAAAACGGCCTTGCTGTGCTGGTACTGCGAACGGCTGAAAGCAAGGGGAAACTACAGCCGTAATTTTTCCCGAGGACATGCAGCTCTACTGTATGATTCAGTGATGATGGCGTCCTCTTGGGTAAAATATTCCGGAGGTAAAATAGTCCCCCATTCGGATCTCCGGGCGGGGACTACTCAAGAGGACGTCGTTATCAGGAGAAAGAAAACTGGCGTTCTACGGATCGGAGCGTGGAATGTCAGATCACTTAATCGGGCAGGTAGGTTAGAAAATTTAAAAAGGGAAATGGATAGGTTAAAGTTAGATATAGTGGGAATTAGTGAAGTTCGGTGGCAGGAGGAACAAGACTTTTGGTCAGGTGATTACAGGGTTATAAATACAAAATCAAATAGGGGTAATGCAGGAGTAGGTTTAACAATGAATAAAAAAATAGGAGTGCGGGTTAGCTACTACAAACAGCATAGTGAACGCATTATTGTGGCCAAGATAGACACAAAGCCCATGCCTACTACAGTAGTACAAGTTTATATGCCAACTAGCTCTGCAGATGATGAAGAAATAGATGAAATGTATGACGAGATAAAAGAAACTATTCAGGTAGTGAAGGGAGACGAAAATTTAATAGTCATGGGTGACTGGAATTCGTCAGTAGGAAAAGGGAGAGAAGGAAACATAGTAGGTGAATATGGATTGGGGGGGAAGGAATGAAAGAGGAAGCCGCCTTGTAGAATTTTGCACAGAGCATAACTTAATCATAGCTAACACTTGGTTCAAGAATCATGAAAGGAGGCTGTATACATGGAAGAAGCCAGGAGATACTGACAGGTTTCAGATAGATTATATAATGGTAAGACAGAGATTTAGGAACCAGGTTTTAAATTGTAAGACATTTCCTGGGGCAGATGTGGATTCTGACCACAATCTATTGGTTATGAACTGTAGATTGAAACTGAAGAAACTGCAAAAAGGTGGGAATTTAAGGAGATGGGACCTGCATAAATTGACTAAACCAGAGCTTGTACAGAGTTTCAGGGAGAGCATAAGAAAACAATTGACAGGAATGGGGGAAAGAAATACAGTAGAAGAAGAATGGGTAGCTCTGAGGGATGAAGTAGTGAAGGCAGCAGAGGATCAAGTAGGTAAAAAGACGAGGGCTAATAGAAATCCTTGGGTAACAGAAGATATATTGAATTTAATTGATGAAAGGAGAAAATATAAAAATGCAGTAAATGAAGCAGGCAAAAAGGAATACAAAAGTCTCAAAAATGAGATCGACAGGAAGTGCAAAATGGCTAAGCAGGGATGGCTAGAGGACAAATGTAAGGATGTAGAGGCTTGTCTCACTAGGGGTAAGATAGATACTGCCTACAGGAAAATTAAAGAGACCTTTGGAGAGAAGAGAACCACTTGTATGAATATCAAGAGCTCAGATGGAAACCCAGTTCTAAGCAAAGAAGGGAAGGTAGAAAGGTGGAAGGAGTATATAGAGGGTTTATACAAGGGAGATGTACTTGAGGACAATATTATGGAAATGGAAGAGGATGTAGATGAAGACGAAATGGGAGATAAGATACTGCGTGAAGAGTTTGACAGAGCACTGAAAGACCTGAGTCGAAACAAGGCCCCGGGAGTAGACAACATTCCACTAGAACTACTGATGGCCTCGGGAGAGCCAGTCCTGACAAAACTCTACCATCTGGTGAGCACGATGTATGAGACAGGCGAAATACCCTCAGACTTCAAGAAGAATATAATAATTCCAATCCCAAAGAAAGCAGGTGTTGACAGATGTGAAAATTACCGAACTATCAGTTTAATAAGTCACAGCTGCAAAATACTAACGCGAATTCTTTACAGACGAATGGAAAAACTGGTAGAAGCTGACCTCGGGGAAGATCAGTTTGGATTCCGTAGGAATGTTGGAACACGTGAGGCAATACTGACCTTACGACTTATCTTGGAAGAAAGATTAAGAAAAGGCAAACCTACGTTTCTAGCATTTGTAGACTTAGAGAAAGCTTTTGACAATGTTGACTGGAATACTCTCTTTCAAATTCTGAAGGTGGCAGGGGTAAAATACAGGGAGCGAAAGGCTATTTACAATTTGTACAGAAACCAGATGGCAGTTATAAGAGTCGAGGGGCATGAAAGGGAAGCAGTGGTTGGGAAAGGAGTGAGACAGGGTTGTAGCCTCTCCCCGATGTTATTCAATCTGTATATTGAGCAAGCAGTAAAGGAAACAAAAGAAAAATTCGGAGTAGGTATTAAAATTCATGGAGAAGAAATAAAAACTTTGAGGTTCGCCGATGACATTGTAATTCTGTCAGAGGCAGCAAAGGACTTGGAAGAGCAGTTGAACGGAATGGACAGTGTCTTGAAAGGAGGATATAAGATGAACATCAACAAAAGCAAAACGAGGATAATGGAATGTAGTCAAATTAAGTCGGGTGATGCTGAGGGAATTAGATTAGGAAATGAGACACTTAAAGTAGTAAAGGAGTTTTGCTATTTAGGGAGTAAAATAACCGATGATGGTCGAAGTAGAGAGGATATAAAATGTAGACTGGCAATGGCAAGGAAAGCGTTTCTCAAGAAGAGAAATTTGTTAACATCGAGTATAGATTTAGGTGTCAGGAAGTCGTTTCTGAAAGTATTTGTATGGAGTGTAGCCGTGTATGGAAGTGAGACATGGACGATAACTAGTTTGGACAAGAAGAGAATAGAAGCTTTCGAAATGTGGTGCTACAGAAGAATGCTGAAGATAAGGTGGGTAGATCACGTAACTAATGAGGAGGTATTGAATAGGATTGGAGAGAAGAGAAGTTTGTGGCACAACTTGACTAGAAGAAGGGATCGGTTGGTAGGACATGTTTTGAGGCATCAAGGGATCACAAATTTAGCATTGGAGGGCAGTGTGGAGGGTAAAAATCGTAGAGGGAGACCAAGAGATCAATACACTAAGCAGATTCAGAAGGATGTAGGTTGCAGTATGTACTGGGAGATGAAGAAGCTTGCACAGGATAGAGTAGCATGGAGAGCTGCATCAAACCAGTCTCAGGACTGAAGACCACAACAACAATATGTTCTGCACTTATCAATAATGTATATACTCTGTGACTGTAGACTTAGTAACTACATAGATTTTAGAAAAATTTGTTGCTCATGGCAAGTCGAATTGACTCACCATCGCTGCCAAATTTTTGCCCCCCCTCCCCCCCAGTGGAGGGTTATGTAAGAGGTGCGAGCAGATGTAATTTCGACATGTAAGAGGTCCGAGCAGATGTAATTTCGATGTATTGCTCACGCGCTGCCTGCGATATGCAAGGTATAAGAGAATCTCAGACCAGAGAGCTGTGTTGACTGCAGTAGGAACTGTGTAGCTGTAGCAGTAAGTTGTTGCTAGCGAGCAGTCTGGTCTGGTGTATCGTGTTGGCTGGGCCGGTCGTGGTGCAGCGATGCCGGAGCCTGAGCATTATTGTATAAGGTAAAAGCAGCCTCGTGCATATGTAGTATTGTTATCTCAAGTCCCATGTATATGTTTTAAAAATCTCCTAATTATAACCTTTCTCATAAAAAGTAACTTTTAACAACCATTCATTTCAATTTAAAGAATTTACTAATTTCTCCAATCCATGATGATCCCGATTATTGCAAAAGAAAAATCAGTTGTTTCCTTTCATAAATGACAAATATATCGGCCAGCATTGCACAGGGCTGTGCCAGAAAAATTTATTGTAAGACCAGATATATATGCGCTATCCGGCGACTTCATTGAGGTAAGAATTTTTCTTTTCTTATTCAGAATGATCTTTCAGGGCCATGACGCAGCACTGCTGACGTCCAAAATTTACGAGGTTAAACTCACAGTCAATTATTGAAAAGTTATGAGTGAGCGACAATTTAATTGAGAGGTTAGTTACATTGTATTATTACCAGGTTGCTGAATTTATTTTTTGTTTGGATGTTACACTGTATGTGAACGACATAATTATAATTTTTTACCGTTGAGAGGTTAAGGAATTTTTCTGTTTTGAGGTTACACTAAATGAGGATATTATTTATATTATCTTGTGGGGAGGTTACATACTTACAAAGTAGAGGAGGAGTGATTTGCCGATGATGTAGAAACTGGGAAGCGTTGTATCGTGTCACTGACTGGCGTTGTCGTTACAGAACAACAGGTAATATTCCTAAAACTGATCTCGCTATAAACTGAGGTGTATATTACAGCACATCACCCCAAATCAACGGTGTCTTTCCCATCCCGACCGTCCACTAGGTAGGCTACTGACTACCGCTTAATAACTGACTGACACCACTTAGTTAAGATGGAGGGAGTCTTGGCAGAACACTGGATATCTGTTACTTGTCTCTGTGGAGCAACAGATTAAATGTAGAGGTGACCACCTTTATGCAGTTGTTTGGAAGTGTTCCTCAATTCTGCAGACTCGTCATATTTCTATTTGATGAATTGCCCTTCACATGTTTTATTTTTTTTTAGTTTTTTTCACCAATAGGATAACAGTACCTCTTTTTATTTGTACTACTTCCGCGTGTTGTGAACAGCACCTTCCGGCGATGGTCAACACCGGAACAGTAATCATGTACATCAATGCAACTTAGAGGAGCAATGCTTTTTGAAGTAGAACATCGAGACATCCGACACCCTGTCAGTGGGGAAGATGACAGGTCATCACATTCGAATAGATGTTGGAAGCGTTCTACAATACTGCGAACTCTTCCAGTCTCCATATGTTGCGATGTCTTCCACATTTTTGTCAATGAGAAACATCGCCACTGTGTTTTATTTCTACCAGTCTGTGTTGTAGTAGCTGTATAGTTTATGCCATGTGATGTTCAGTTGTCTGTGAGAGTCAGTTTGGCAGCAGCTGACATCGACCTCTAAGTCATGGTATAAAAACAAAGTGTATTGCGGTGTACACCTATTGGATGTGTTACAAACGAAAAAACAATGTATTAAACTGCTTATGAAGGAACAATAAAGGAACCCTCTCGTGTGATTGATAGTTTGTTGGGTATGGTCCTCCTACAGTACAGGTGATGAAACTTTACACTGGTCTGTGGTAGCGACTTTGATCACGAGCCACCTGCTCCAATCAACCAATACCTGTGTATGTAATATCATCGCCACATATGGTCAACTTCGGAAAGCAGACTATATTTGTTTCAGATTCCACAGAAGACAGGGACATGATAATATCTTATCAAGTTCTCTAGCAGATGACGCTAGCAGAGTTTTTATAGTGCGTAGATTTTTTCTGTTGGATGGTACAAGATACCAAAGTGAGAGAGAATGTTTGGGTGATAGACATGAATCCACCCTGCGAGACGCAGTTCTCTTTCGGACTGCAGTACGTGTATGTACTTTGGAGATGCGTCGCAATGCAGTAGCAAAATCCCCGTGCTTTCCTCATGCCCTGTATGATGTGGAATCTTCCTAATTTTCCCAACAAGAGACACCACCGTAACTGCTCGTACTGTCTTTTCTACTACCTCGTGTTGCAGGGGAAAGCTTCATTTGGCGTTGTCCTTACACATTATACACAGTTGGAGGAGCTATGACCACATGTTCCCAATTCCACCGAGTGGTTAAAATGCGCTGCTGTTGCATTAACTCAGCTCATCCTGTTTCACCACAGGATGCAGGAGATCTTAGATATAGCGGTCTCCAACTACCGTTCAGGTCCGACTTAAATTGGGACAGTCACATGGACTAAGCTGCAGGGAGGGTGGGGCAGAAACTGAGGAGAGCAGTTACAAGGCGCGGAAGGACTGTCTAATAAAAAGTAGAGCTGAAGTTTTGACTGTATTGGATGTTTAGCATATAGGTTCAAAAAGGGCGATTCGTTTCGAGATATGTGAGTGGCACAAATATGATTCATCAGTGGCTGTGATAATTAAGACATCTCTACAGGATCCAACGCAAGTATGTGGTAGAATAGACACACTTGATTCCAAATCGCAGGCAGCATTTCTACCAGAAAGAGTAATACTGTCAGCTACTCCTGTGAGTGCCTGCAGACTCAAGATTGCTTTTTATGCAGGGTGACAGTGACATAGTAGACACGATCGTGTTTTCAATAGCGAAGTCCTTACGCAAAACGTATGGTGTGGGCTGTAGAGTCCCTCTGCCGTCAGCTTCAAATGGCTGTTCTCAATAGTGTTCCTCAAAAAGAACACCGTCATCTGTCCATGGGTTCCCATTTGACTTACCTGGTGAGTGAATCCGACTCCTGAAAAAGAAAATTACTCATCATGCAAACTAAGTCTCATGATCAATTTAGTTACTTAGCCTATCAAATTGATACTAATGACGTTCTGCCTGGTGGGTGGAGGGGATAGCTAAGGGACCATGGAATGATTCTTGAAAGATGTTTCTTTTTCTCCCTTGCGGTGATTTACTTTGATGAAATATCAATCTCCCAGCCACACAGGGCGAAATAGGCTCTCATGATTTGTTTCATACATGCTAGTATGGTATAACATTGTATTGATATAACGAGACCTGCCACAGCGTACAAAACAGCTACGTCCTCTTGAATTATAGCTTGTTGTTGTCGTGCGTAAAATGAATGTGCTTTTCTTCAACATGTGAACCAATGGCGTGAAAGATTGTATTCTCTAATGTTATTTCACGTGTCTGAAATATTTGTAATACACATGTTTTAAGCAGTTATTTACAGGCACTGAATGAAAGAGATGCTCTCAGGTCATGTAATTTGTTCATGAAGGTGAAAAAAATTGCTTAATATAGATGTTGTTTTTCCCTTTGGAGTTTAAATTCTCACTCTTCCTTTACTCCGGTAACGGTTTGGACATAACGAGTACATCTGTGGCGATCGGTAATTGACACACACAGTGGTTACGGTTACTACAAGCCACACCACAAGTTGGGAAACGGGGCCAAATTTCTAGTAGTTTACCGTCTAGTTGAGATTTTCACAAATGTTTGATTCGTATCTTACAGAAGCTAGCACTACGGCAATAAACAGCCTTTTAAAACACGCCACTGACGGGAATCAAATAATTTATAGCAATATAACAGTTAAAAAAAATTTAAAAACACAGAAGCTAGCAGCACGGCAACAAACTACCTTTTAAAACATGCCGCTAACGCCAATCAAAGTAATTCATAGCAATACAGCAGTTTAAAAAAATTTAAAGAACATTAGTAAACAGGCTACTAAAGTAAATACAGAACTTTGTTAATAAAGTACGATGAGTTAGTGAAGCTACCAACACCGCCATTAAAAAAAATTTAACAGGTCTCAGCAAACACACCATTAATGGCAATCAAAGGAATTTACAAACTTGGAGGAATTTAAAAAAAAATTTAAACAAAAATGTTCTGGAATATCATTAGAACATAACAGATATGAAGGACCCGTGTAAGGCGGCCACAAATCACCCGCTCAGGGATGCTCAGGCTAGACAGAATACTGACCAATTTAAAAACGCCCGTAAACAAAATTGCCACTCTCAGGCTGGTCACTGCACCGACATTTAGCCAGCGAAAACTTGTTATAAGATGGCTTAACTTGCTGACAGAATTAGAGTTAACCTCGCGCAAGGAAACATTACACCATACAGTTCTGAATGAGTAACCACATGATCAACTAACAAGAAGCATGAATTTACTCATAACCCACGACAGAATAGCGATACAATTAAACTACCAAAACTACACCTCCCATCGGAAAGGTAACGAGAGGAGGAGGAAAGATCACTGTCTTCAAATACACCGGTGCCAGGGACAGGAAACCCGGTCGCCAGAGGCCACAAGGCAGAAGAGACGCTTGTTACACAAAATTATTACTTAATGATTAAACCTTCCACGAACTTAACTTGCAATTATGCTCGAATGACAGCTCCTTCATGTTAGGTGTCTTCTTTTAAACTCCAGTCTCGAATCGGAGGATTTAAAGAAGCTTGTTAACGCCCCACCAAGGCGAAATGAACAGCAACTACCCGTGGGGCGATTCTGTATACAACCAAAATGCGGGGAGCTCACAACCGACATACATAACGTGGCGACTCGGTAGTACCCATCCACGCCTGCTTCACGCTGGAGAGCCACACTGCCCTCCCGTGTCCACCACACTCTACCTGCTCAATGTCCCTACTTCTGCGCCACCACACGAGGCTACAACTGGTCAAAGGTCTCACTTCCTCCATAGCAGTTTCCCAGAAGCAAAAACGCAGATATCGATAGCAGAGGGAAAAGACAACCAAGCAGCCACTTAATGACAGACAACATATCTAACAAACATGTCAGGGGAAGAAAAGGAAGACCAATGCAATCTATACACAAAGTGTAGCACGAGTCGATACACGGCTCAGTAATATTCGCAGCAAAATAGTTGTTGTGTACATAGTTCCGCGTAGTCAGCGCGTACACAATTTTCCCACTAGAGCGCGCCCTGCTGAGCACAACAGCGCAGGCGCAGCGCTCGTCCGTCTCCGCACTACGAGATGGCGCTGCCTTAGATACGGAGCAAATTCTGCTTCCGCCGATCCGCGTATTAATATGTAACGCAGGAAATGAGATTGCTGCTAACGTAGAACCTTTTCTCCTCGCGAATCACACTCGCGCAGTGATACCTGAAGGCGCGAGGTATTATAACAAGTGTACACACCTCTGATTAGTCTGTATTAGTCTGCATTTGTCTGCACCAGTCCGTACCAGTCTGCATTAGTCTGTAGCAGTCTATAGTCAAGTTTCAGTCTGCGCCTAGTAAGATTATCATAGTCATGTACATAGCCATGAAGATAAATGAATAGACACTTGGTCAAGTATCAGAGATATGTGAGAATAAGATTAACGTACCATGATCAAAGGAATTTCAGATTGTCAATTGTAAATAGCATCCACAATCAAGTTACGTAAGGTTTATGCTTGTTACTATTTTAATAAATGTGTGTAAAAATTGGCCAAGTTTTGTTTAAAGTTTGTCACCGTCAATCTGCTACTCTAAGCGTGCAAGTGGCATATCTATGGTCTGACCTAATGGCAGAAGATAAACACGCCACACGAGACATATTGCTGACACTCGCCTACCTCGTTAGAGCGACAAGTCAAATAATCTGATGGTGTTTGTACCAAAGGTCTTACAGTACGCACACCACAATAGTCAAAGTTTTCTTTTCTTGATTTTACACAGGGTGGATGAACGTCACGAAATAATGAGATGTAAATTGTATCCTGCAGTCGAACATAAAAACTATACCGATTTTGCTCATAAAACTAAATGAAAATGGACTGTGCCTATTATCGTTGAAAGAGGACCCGTATTATCGTCACAACTGTGTTTTCCTTTTTTAATAGTTATAGGAGCCACGCTCATGTTAAAAATAAATGTTAGAGTCTAGTGCTCTGAAAAGCGTGGTGGCCAAGTTTCTTAACATGTCGCGGCTATCCCTCTAGACAAACAACCTGTGGTCGAGATAGCCCTCATTTCTCAAAGTTTTGTTCTGAGGGATGCCAGCATCATGCTGTATTGTATGTGCAGGTTTTGTCAGTCTCGATAATGCTGACTGCCCAGCAGGTTGCAGTCACTCGAAGCGGAAGGCTTCCCATTTTCCAGGCAGCAGACTTTTGAAAAAGTGGAGTGTTCTCCTGAGGGACAGCGTGGTCCTGCTTAATTTTCCTTTTGTGCTAAGGGCGGCACCGAAAGGCACGCCATGGCCACAAGCAACTGCACAGGGTAGTGGAAGGCCTGGTATGACCAGTGACTGCAGAGGGATGGCAGTGGTGCTGCAGAAACACATCAATGCGCTTTGCGGAGCAACTGGCCGTTTGAAGAAGCCTGTGTCCTCCACATAGGTGGATGGAGGGGGGATAGGGGGAGGGAGGGAAGGAGGGAGGGAGAGAGGTGAGGAATGAGGGGCCTCGATTTTCGTCAGTTTGTGACTGTATGTAGAGGAGAACACACGTTCATCTACTGTCCCCTGTAGCGAACTCTGATGTCAAAAAATGATAGATACTGCTCTCAGATGTATGGTAAGAGGTAATACAATTTTTAAACTCCTCTCTGTCTGACACCAGCATCTAGTCAGTTGAACATATTTCCCACCAAAAAGATTAAAGATAGTACCTTACATCCCAGCCATTTTTCCCACCAGCTTGTAGGTGAAGAGTGAAGTTTGAGTGTGTCTGTCACTCGTTTTGAGTGGTGTTGCGAAATTTTTTCCCAGCAGGAGAACACCAGTTGTACGGTATCGTAATTTTAGCTGTATCGCGATTTTAGGCCGTTCTTGTGTAGCACTATACATATAATTGTGTGATTAAGCCCAATACTTATGATTAATTACATAAGTAGGACTGATCTTTGCGTCAGTTTCCCGACCAAAATAAATAAAGCACCCTAACCTAATCATCCTCTCCATGTGTGTATGTGGGGGGGGGGGGGGGAGTACTTGGTGTTGTAACTGCGACCAAGACGGTTGCGCGGTAGCAATGACGGAAAGCGCGGCGAGATCCGAGGAGAGGTCCGCGAACAACAACACAACGGGAGAGGACGGACACGACCAACGAAGGGAAGAACGAATGCAACATGATCGAACAACAGTCACAAGGAACCAAACACGTCCACTCGTACACAGAACAAGGAAGAAAAGTTGTCTAGCGTGAAGCGAGTGTAAAGCGACGCATGCGAGATTAGACTAGCTGGTTGACGCTGACGCTGACGCTGCACAGGCGAGGGTGGACCCTCGGCGTGATCAGGAAGTTCTAGCACTGGTGCGCTTCGCCTTCCTCGTGGCGGTGTGGTGAGTGGAGTCGTGGCGGTATGGAATGGCATGACGGTGTGCATATGCATTTTTTTTTTGAATACCCAAAGACGAGAGGAGAGTGAGAGAGAGACAGTAGAAGTGGAGGAAAACGAAAGGCCTCATGTGGCTGGCCCGGTGGTGGGTATTTTTTTCTATTTTTTTTTATTAAAGAGAGAAGGATAGTAGAAGGGACAGTAAGAGAAACAGGAAAACGAAAGGCTCAATTGACAAGCCGGTCTTTGAATGAGAGGGTGGAGAAGAAGCAGAAGAGAGAATGAGAGGTTAAGGAAGATCAGAAAAACTAAGGCCATCCAAGCCGGTCGCTGACAACTGACGGTGAGGCAGACACGAGCAGAAGGAGGGGTGGGAGAACCGAATAAGTGAAAGGGAGCGGTCCTGGGGTGGGGGAGAGTCTATGGAGGGAGTGGAGGACTAGGAAAAGGACGGAAAGAAGGACGAGAGATCGTGGAAGAGGCGTGGAGCAGCCAGCAGGGAGGGGGGGGGAGAAAGAAAGGAGGGAAGATGGGGAGCGAGGAGGGGAGGGGAGAAGGGGCGGACAGGGATCAGTGGGCAAGGAGGTCAGGCCATCGGGTGGTGGCCAGGCGATGGAGACAGGTGCCAAGGGAAAGGATGAGAGGACTGGCAGATTGGCGGGAGTGGTGGTAAAAGGAAACGGCAGAGGAGCATACACGGTCGTGAAGGAGGGATACCAGCAAGCAAGTGAAGTTTATGGGTGGGGAAACGGTACGGGAGGAGGAGGGCAAGCCAGAGAGCACGGTTCTGCACCGTCTGGAGACTGTGTAGATGTGTAGGGGCGGCATTGCCCCACACAACTGAAGCATATTCGAAAATCGGGCGGATCAGGGACGTGTAGAAGAGGACTCCAAGATGTTGGGGAAGGGAGGATGTCGGATTGAAGAAAGGATAGAGCTGACCGAGGCGCTCCAAGGCCTTGCGACGTCATTTTTTGATGGCCCTGTCCAGGGTGACCCCCAGATATTTGGCGGTCCCTGCCCATGGGGCGGGGGTACCGAGGACAGTGACGGGGGGGGTAACTGATGGGCCACCGGCGCCGACACATGATGGGCACCTGTGTTATGACAGGGTTAAAGGCGAGGCGTGAAAAGGCTGTAGAGGAAAGGGCCGAGCACACTGCCCTGCAGAACACCTGCCCTGATGCGCCTCCTGGTGGAGGTACCTCCCGGGATCCGGACATGGAAAGTGCGGCCTTCAAGGTAGGTCGCCATGAGACGGACATGGGAGGTGGAGAAGCCGTGGTCAAAGAGCTTATAAAGCAGACCCTCATGCCAGACTGAGTCGAAGGTCCGGGCTCGCTGGTTGAGCGCGAGGCAGGCGCTTAAGTACGCTACCGGGGGCGCCGCTATTGGCCGCTTGGACCACGTGTTCCAACTGTGGCGCCCTCACACTAAAAGCAGAGCAGAAGACGCGAGCCGCCACTGCTTACGGCGCGATGGTGCAAAGACCTCTATGGGTCTTCGGCATCCATGACGTCTGGCGCGGATTCAAATTCCGTGGCACGCGATACCAGACTTGGGCTTTCCATCCTGCAAAACTAGTGTTCTAGTCTCAGAAAGGGAACTGTCATTTTTAATTTCCTGTTAATCCCATGCACCTCTGGTGCTATAATTGTGTTAGCGGATGCACTTGTGCTTTCCATCCAGGAGAACCAGGGTTCGAGTCCCAGAAAAGGTAAGACCATTCTTAATTTCCTGCCATTTCCTAGGGTAGCGGGTGCGGTGGGATGACGGTACAGCCCTGGGCATGGAAATTCCCACCAAAATTCGTAATTACCACCAAATTCGAAATTCCCACCAATATGGTAGGTTGAGGGGGAGGGGGAGGCCCAAGAGCAGGGTGAGGAAAACATGTGATGTCATCTGTGGTTGAGGGTGGGCGTGGTCGATGGTGGGGTGTGCATTGTCAGGGGATGGGGGTGGTCAGGGGGGGTAATTAACTGATCAATTTAAATAATTTGCGTTTCAGTATGATATGAAATGTGTCCTGAAGCCACAATCTCCCTACTACTCACCCCTATCCTGCACAGGAAGTGACTGCTGTTGGCTTCAGACATGACGTCGTGTTCAGCTAATGTGCCTTATAGTCGATCCTCACTTCCTTACATACATACTTTACACGGATAAAGACTGTTTCACCAGAGACAGAATGCTAAAAAGTAACTATAGTTGTTGGACCGATGAGAATCCACACGTTACAGTTGTGAAGAGCCAACAACACAGACTATCAGTCAGTGTGTAAGCGTAGGCTTCCGCGGCCGTTGTCTTCTTCAATAACATTCTTCAGGGTATCAGACCGCATCGTCATAATTTAAAATGCGCCAACGTTTCGGCCAGCGTTGCAGCTAGCCTTCATCAGGGCCCTGATGAAGGCTAGCTGCAACGCTGGCCGAAACGTTGGCGCATTTTAAATTATGACGATGCGGTCTGATACCCTGAAGAATTTTATTGAAGTATCAGTCAGTGTGTGTGTGTGTGTGTGTGTGTGTGTGTGTGTGTATAGGCACAGTCACTGCCTATATCTAGGCCCGCGTCTTGTTCCTCCTGGCTTCACTAATGTACACAGTGCTAAGCACAGATATACAATTCAGGTTCCTGGAACAAATCCCACTTGTTATTTGTCAATGGAAGTGGTTGTAATGTATGGAAACATCTCTCTCTGGACTTCACATTATGTGGAAAGTGATTAGGCTGAATATGTCCTGCTTCAAGGCCCCAACGCTCCCGTTAACTTACCCCACATTATTACTTGTTGTGGGGCTATGTGAAGAGCCTTCTGTGCAAAGACGCATGCTTGTTGAGACTGGGCGTGTATTCTTCAATGGGGCAAAGAGATGCAATTCAGAAGCTGCGAAATCCGGGCTATATGGTGGTTCAGGACGAACAGACCACTGAAGTTTTTTAGCTCCTCAAGTGTACGTGGATATCTGTGAGGCCTTCTTGTTTTGTAATGGAGAAGTAGAAGTTCGTCTGCTTTTTTGTAGTGACCAACATGCTGAAGTGTTTTTCTACAATTCCCTGATGATCTAATAATATACTTACAGTTGATTGTAGCAACATGAGTGAGGACATCAAGCAGAATAACACTTCAGCGTGCCAGATGACTGTAGCAACGCCTTCACTGACAGATGGAGTGCCTCAGAACATTTTTTTCGGTGTAGAGTTGCCGTGGCAACTCTCCATAGACTGCCATTTTGTTTCTAGTTCGAAGTGATGAACCCATTTTTCGTCATCTGTGACGATTTTCAGCAAAAAGCTGTCGCCATGAGCCTCGTAAGCGCTCAAGCAATTCCACAAAGATGGTACTTGCTCCTGATGGTCTTCTGATAGGCAGCGAGGTACCCAGCCTCCTAACCCCTTTGAGTACTCCATCTGGTGGACCAGTGTGTCAGCACTACCAACAGAGATGTCCAGTTGAGCAGAGGGGTGTTGCATTGTGATCTGTCGATGATCTCGAATAAGAGTGTCCGCACGTTCTAGAATTTCACGATTCTCAGTTGTGTGCGGTCGGCCGGCACACGGGAGACAGGACAGGCTTGCTCGACCTCGTTGCGATTATGGGACGCCTCGTCCAACGACTCACCATGCTTTTGTTTACTCACAAGTCTCTGTAGAGATTCTGCGATAGCCTACGAATGTTTACGATACTCTGGTTTCCCTCCAAAAGAAACTCAATGAAAGCACTCTATTTGGAACGCACCTTCGTTACAGACGCCACTTTGAAGACTACCTATGTCGCTACAAACTATCCGAACCTCATGAAACTATAGGAGCTTAAGCAGAAATATTCGTCTCCATATTCGTGTCCCACAACAAATTCCACACTTTTTCAACTGAAATCAGCCGAGGCAAAAAAAAATTTGCAAACAAGGATTTTCGGTCTTTCTGACGTCTATTTATGTGCACCGTTACTAATCTATCAGCAGAGCCAATTATCGGAGGGTATTGGGCAGTATTGAGTGGGAATTCTGTACGGCAGGATCAGGATTCGGAAGCTGGGACCTCAGACTGAGTGCTGCATTGTGCTAAGGTGGAACAGGTGTCAATTTTCTCTGATACCTATCGACTCGGTCGTTTTTGGGCTATACTCACTTACCTCAGATTAATACAATCCCCCATTATCTCTGAAAGTTTGAATCATCATCACAGAATCACTCTGTAAATTACACAAAGCGCTTATGACTGAATTTAAAGTGTCAAATGATGTTTATAAGATGGAAAAATGAGGCTTTGCTTTGCAAAAAAATAAACAAATAAATTTAAATGCATTAAAGTAATCATAACAATTAAGAAAGAAATTAGTGATACGAGGAAAAATTAAAATACACTGACGGAAAGAAATTGCAACGCCAACAAGGAATTGTTTCAACATCTGAAAGATTATGTCTGTCCATACATGGCATCGGTTAGGTAAGAGTAGCGCTAGTAGCGCCACTACTAGGTTGTAAATTAAGTTCGCTTCAAGTACATGCTGTAACGATTGTCAGCGTTGGTTACGTCTGAGATTGGTGATGGTGATTTGGTGTTAGTCAACAATGCCTTCAAGGTGACGAAGACGCCGTCATCAACATCTCACTCAGTTTGATTAAGGTCTGTAATAGAGCTACGAGAAGCAGGATGTTCCTTCTGTGATACTGCAAAAGGACGTAAAGGGATGTAGCCACTGTACGTGAATGCTGGCAGTGGTGGTCACTGGAAAGCAAGAAGAAGATGCTCCAGACAGCCACTTGGCACTACCGAGGGGGAAGACCACTGGTCCAGTGTATGGCTCTAGCGTATCGTACTGCATCTTTTGTAGTTATCTGAGCAGCAATTGCACCACAATGACTCAATGAAATGTTACAAATCGGTTGCTACAAGTACAGCTCTGCTCCAGCCGCCCTCTAGCGCGCATTCCTGACCCCAAACCGCTTTCATTTGCTCCTTCAGTGGTGTCAAGCGAGAGTTTATTGGAGAAGAGCAGGGTGGAGGTCTAATGTTTTTTCCTAGTGAAAGTTGGTTCTGCCTCAGTGCCCGTGGTGGCTATGCCGGATGGTGAGAAAGAGGCCAGTTGAGAGTCTGCAACCAACCAACCTCCACCAGGAGTTAGCCGGCCGCTGTGACCGAGCGGTTCTAGGTGCTTCAGTCCGGAACCGCGCCTCTGCTACGGTCGCAGGTTTGAATCCTGCTTCGGGCATGGATGTGTGTGATTTCCTTTAGTTAGTTTTAAGTAGTTACAAGTTCTAGGGGACTGATGACCTCAGATGTTAAGTCCCATAGTGCTTAGAGCCATTTGAACCATTTGAATACATCAGGTGTTATGGTCTGGTGGAGTACTCTCGAGGTTACCTTATTGACCGCCATTTCTGGTGAGTTAACCTGTTGAGCTACCATTATAAACAGCATTCCAGGTGGTGGTTTTCCAACAGGAAGGCTCTCCCACATACCTCTGTTGGAATCCAGCATGTTCTGCAGAGTGCCGACATGTTGCCTTGCCTGGTCGATCACCAGATTTGTCTCCAATGAAGCACGTCATTGGACGGCAACTCTAGCGTCGTCCACGAACCACATTAACGGTCCTGTATTGGCCTATGTTGTATGGAAATCCATGCCACAAACCGACATCTAGCAACTGTACAATGCAATTCATGTACGTTTACATGCTTGCTTTCAGCATTCTCGCGGATACACCCGTTATTAGTGTACCAGCGTTTCACGTTTGCAATGGCTTACCTCGCGCTTACATTAACGTGTGATCTTGCGATGTTAATCACTTAAATATGTTACCTAGACAAATGTATTCCTGAAATATCATCACTGAACATTAATAATTTTTTAATGTGAATTTTTTCTGTCAGTGCATTTCACGAATAGTGACTGCTAACTATGTCAATCAAGTGTCAGAGTGTTCATCTCTACAAGTTGAAACGTCTCTGTGAAGTCGTTTCATAAGACGCTTGTCGAATTCGGTACAACCTATTCATTTTACTACCTGATTTTAGCTCAATTCATGAACTCTTCCAGAAAGACTGAGCACTCAAATAAGGCCTATTGATTACTATATGTGTGTTTGATGCGGGTTGCGGTTTTGTTTTGTGGGAATCCCTGAATTGGTCATTGTCTGCTGGGAGCAGACGATGTTATCGTTCAAAGGAGAGCACAGGATGACCAACTTAGGTTTCCAATACTTCAACAGAGAGGTTTGCCCATCTTAGTCGAAGGCTGTGTCGAAGGTTGTTTTTGTGTGTGAGGTTGGTGACGGATGGCTACCCCTCTGGTAGCTTCCGCTGCACGGGGAGCTGGGCAATATCTAAAGAGAAAGGGGCATTCTTCGGTGAACGCTTGGTGAGTACGGATCGTAGCTGTTAAGGGGGGTTTCAGGAGATAGGAATCAGGTTGAGTTATGACTTCGTTATGTTTAACTGGTGAAATACTTAAGAACTTTAGCTTATCTGAAGCGTGTGAAGTGAGTTATTTTTTTTAATGATTTTTAATCTTATATTTTGTGGAAATTGCTTTTGTCTTTGTGTGTCGATTTTGTGCCACGTGTTTGGTAATCAATGACCCTTCTGGTTCACCACAGCACCGCAGTAGGCTTCATTTTAACAGTTTGCTTGTTTAATGAGCTACAATTTCTACAAGAACATCTGTTCTTTCGTGCGCTTTCTACAAAGCAGCACAACAGTTTGAGTCAGAATGTACCACGTGCCCTAATTCGGCCGTTTGCTAGCAGCAGACGCAGTTAGTATGTTAAATAATTATCGCACAGCCTTGTGTATTGGTGTACCTCTGTCCAGAATAGAGCATGCGTAGAATCGTAATGCCAATCTCACTTAGATATTTTTGTGGTATGAATGCAAAGAAGATGATAGTATAATTGTCTCCCAGCCCCGTCTTCTGTGTTTCTTCTTGCTGTAGTTAAACTGTGCTCTGTTTCATTCTCCCGTAATTCTTACTTAAATATTTCGAGTCAGGCACCAGTTATGTGTAGTTAGGATGTGCAACCAAATATTCAGTTACAATAAATAAAGATAAATTCTTTGGTGTCGATCTTACCCCCTTACTCTGATTTCCATTCCTGAATTAATCAAGTGGTTTCATGCACGACATGGGGTGCTATTTATCTGGCTGCTTAAAGAAATCTGTGTACTTGTAATCAAATTATTAAAGTAATTAAACAAATAATTTTCCAGCTCCGTTTTTTCTAAATGGTTAGGAAGGGCTTGGGCTGGTGGCGAACCTGAATTTCTGAATTTTTATCATTATTTGTGCGAGAGAAGCGGCTAGAAATGCGAGATAACGTACATGGCTCGATGAGAAACGTCGTAAACAAAGTAATACGTTGCAAAGTGGTATCTATTTTGCGCATACTGTGTTACCGTGCTGTGACATTCGACTGTCAAAATGCTTTCCCTCGATTCAACTACTAAATTCAGGACATTCTGAGAAGACGCTAGGAAAGCAAACGAGGTGTCAATAAGATTGTTTTATTAGCGAAACATGAAAAACTGTCGAATATTTTGTTAAATGATTTGTCTAAAAGTAAGAAATGAAACAGATTACAGAAGCGTTTGACGCTCCTTGAACGATGTTCTAAATCATGTACAGCAATCTAGGTGCGTCAAATGTTTCTGTAATCTACTTAATTCTTATTTTTATGTAAATCATTTCACAAAACAATTCAACATCTTTCTCATAATTTTTACGTTTTATTTTGACAGTCCTTGAAGAGTATGACAGCAAAATTAGTTTTCTGAAAGCCTTTTCAATTCACCTTAAAACGTTGCTCACTGTACAAACCTATGCGATATGGAAACTACAAACGCATTACTCCAGTTAGATCGTTTTATGATTAAGTGGCGTATCCAAAGCCTGATGTATTCTATCACGACTTAGTGAGGCATTGTAGGAATGGGTAGGGCTGCTGTGATATCAGGAGAGCCCTTTTGAGGTTACGAAACTAGGAAAGAGCTACAAACGAAATAAAGTTTGCGTCGGGGCTTTGGATTACAATAAAAGGTAAAGGCTGGGTGTCCCACTCCTGGAGGCAGTTTATTATCAGGAAATTCCGCTATGAGCATCCCTTGCACTGCAGTTGTGCTTTCAAAGATACTATAAACAGAAGGAAACTCCTTTTTTTCAGTACATATGCTGCAGTTAATGATCGCTATATACGCAAATCAATGTAGTGAATCATGTATAAGAGTTATTAAAGTGTCCCCCTTCCCTACGTTCCTTATCAGACCAGTAGCGAAAAGTAAAAGCAGTAAGCTGTGGAACACTTTGCTCGCCGCAATATATGCAAGCGAATTTGAGGCCAGATTTCTTTCATATTTGTTTTTTCTTCCCGTTGTTGGCTATAAAGGGCAAATCAAGCGCTTTTGATACTTGGACACCCCTGGCCAGAGTTAGTTACTCTTAGTTACTCGAGTTTCTAAGGAGGCGTGATGAAATTAGTTGAGCCGGGTACTTTGCTCTTAATGAACTACTTTGAAACTTCATGTGCTGGCGCGCCGCCGGAAGTTTAAAGGCGCGAGCCCCGTCCACGCCAGTCAGAAGCACGCCACGCCCAGACCCTGCTCTTCATTATATGGACGGCCATCCGCTGCGCTGTTTCACGAGTGCGGCGGCTAGCTGGGCCACGCTCGGCGCCACGGGGTAGGCACTACCACCTACCTTATATGTGGAAGAGTGCCATTCCAGTGAATTAACTGCAGTGAATTCATTACGAATTCTAAGGCTCCTCACGCTTTGTAGACAGACTAGTACTGCAGCCTAGAAATGAAATATCTTAACGCTGTTAAAAGCTTGAATATTTCTTGCACGGCCATGTTCTCATTTTAAAGCTTATTCTGATGAATTATGCATTTATAAAAACTAATTTTCTTTTTTGCCAATAGCTGCAAAGCTTAATTTATTCTCTGCCATTTCGGTACCGGCTACCACCCTCATCTGAGATACTGCAGGGTGCAACACATGAACACAAATATGTGCTTTCCTGCAATCATACAACACGAAAGGGGGCACGAAAAATTTGAATTGTATTACTTACATAAAGCTCATCAGGTGGTCAAACATACATCTCAGCCAGATACAGGCGACATCAAGTATATTGCATCTACTGGATTATGTAACGATGCATTTTAAGGTATTTCGCAGAATTGCACATTTCAAGAAGTTGCTAGCTAATGAATGGAGAGGTTAGGATAATCACGAACGGACCGATTTGCCCGTTCTTGGTGACCTTGGTCGCCCACATTTCGGGCTGGCCAGTGTTGAACCGGTGTTCTTCAGCGTAAAATGTGACTAATTATCACGATAATTCTTTCAGTGGAATTCCACTGTTGTACACTTACACAATCGAAGTGCGGTAATATTCACACACTTCATCTTGGCATCAGATAACGAATTCAGTCTCAGTCAGAACAGGCTCTATAGAAGAAAACACTTCGCCATCGGTATATTGTAGACAGTTTATAAAACAGTTCAAAGATAAATTACAGTGCTGAAAGAAGTAGACATCACATGTTTATCAAAGGGGTTGCGGGTATATCTACTGTATTAATTTTTGACCATAGATGAAATCAATAAATACTCAAGTTAAGATGGTGTCTGTTAGTGATGGCGAAAAAGTTACATTACCCAAACACGTTCGTCACCGTTGCATAGAAAACTAAACGAACCCTACGCAAGTATTTTTCGCTCATTACCTGGAGGATTCTACAATAATCAAATACTCACTCAGTTTTGTGCTATAAAAATATTTGAATATCCCATTTGGAAATTCATCTATTAATAAAAATGTATTTAAATTGAAACAACTACGTTGTGTAAAATTTTACGCTGTATGAGGATACCTAACATTCATAAAAGTAATGTATAATTCTCTTTTAATGCGCTGCACTACGTTGTGCTCGTAACAAATTTTGTGTGTAATCTAAATATCAATGAAAGTATTAGCGAGTGTCATTTTCATCAATAAAACCCATGTAAGTCATCCATAACTGTAATTAGAGCATACAAATATTATTTTAACTTTGAAATTTTACTTTCAGACATGCATTTTAACCTCTGTTATTCGACTTTTACTGACTCACATTTTGTATGCACCTACGGCTTGATTGTACTCTCCTTTTAGGAAATAAATTTTTTTAAGGGTGTAGCTGATCTTATCGGTGATTATGAAACCGAGCGAGGTGGCGCAGTGGTTAGCACACTGGACTCGCATTCGGGAGGACGACGGTTCAATCCCGTCTCCGGCCATTCTTATTTAGGTTTTCCGTGATTTCCCTAAATCGCTTCAGGCAAATGCGGGGACGGTTCCCTTGAAAGGGCACGGCCGATTTCCTTCCCCATCCTTCCCTGACCCGAGCTTGCGCTCCGTCTCTAATGACCTCGTTGTCGACGGGACGTTAAACACTAATCTCCTCCTCCGCTGATTATGAATATCAACGGTTGCGGATGTCCTAGAGGAATGTGTGTTACACGGTTTTGTTTCATTTAACATACTGCAGTGCATATGAAGCATGTTTTGCTCATAATGAGGCATTTATGCATACAGAAAATTGTTAGTTGGAGATAAAACATCTTAATATATATTAACATAGAAATGGTTTGTTTATTATTTGGTACTGCAGTGGCTTTGGGGTCTTTTGGATAAGGGCAGGACAGCGGATGGCCAGATATAGAAATCCAGTGATGTATTCTGTTGGGATGTAGCTGTGACTCTTTGTTTGTTGTGATTGACATCACAGCCTGTGTGCAGTTCAGATATTTTTGCATTACTTGTTACGGTGCGATATACTTTTTATGTGTTGATTTTTCACTTATGTTTTTGGCATATGAATGCTACATTCACTGGAGGAGCTGTTATGTAATATTACATAATTTTACTGCTTAATCTGACAGTGATATGGACGTAATTCACTGCAAGGTGGCGCTATGGAAGGTGCGTCTATACTGAATCTTTAATTGATTAGGCCGGCCGGGTTGGCCGAGCGGTACTAGGCGCTACAGTCTGGAACCGCGTGACCGCTACGGTCGTAGGTTCGAATCCTGCCTCGGGCATGGATGTGTGTGATGTCCTTAGGTTAGTTAGGTTTCAGTTGTTCTAAGTTCTAGGGGACTTATGACCTCAGTAGTTAAGTCCCATAGTGCTCAGAGCCATTTTTTAAATGGATTATATTAACGGTACCTTGCATGTATGACATTAGTAAATCACTACCCACCAAAAAAGTGATAAAGAAGTTCATTCTACTACGTAATAAAGAAATAATTTCCCTTACAACAGTTTATTTCATGTAAAATTCGAAAGAATTAGTTTAAGAATCATTGACAATAGCAATATAATGCCCTGGAAAAGTTGGACAAGGGTTTTGGTATATGATTCAAATGAACACGTACCTGGATAAAACAGTTATATTCCCATAAGTAATGCAGTATCGTCGAAGGTTAGTGTATAAAAATAGAAAACACTACAAAAGGGTATGCGTTCGTCTCTAAGCCCGAAGTTGAAAGATTGTTGAAAGTCTAACTACAAACAAGTCTTCGGAATGAGGATAGAAACTACTGAATATCGTTAAAAATGACTCGACATTTCCCACAGTTCGCCTCGCTGCTGCTGCTGTATCTCCCCATACTCACAATCTGCAATTGGTGGCTTATGTGACTGCAGATTCAGTCATTGGCTTTGTATCAGCAATCTGCATTGGCATCCAACTCAACCTGGTGAGAGTATCTTCTCTCTTAAGTGAAGTATGCCCATGAAGCTGTCTGACAGAGAAGTGCGTTGGAGAGGTCCATCTGTCGAGGCGCTGGTATCCGAAGTAACTTTCTGCAGTGTGCTTTCGACACGGAAAACTCGGTTCTTTGCAAATTTTCAAGCGTCATGTAATTTATTCGTTGAGTACCGACAGGTGAGAGGTTGTTTTAACAGACATTTGTATCCCTCCCATACTCATATTCAGATAGTTAATCTGTTACAAAATTAGAACGTACCCTTGGATCTTCAAAGCTGTGTCCTACTCTATCCCTCTCTCTTTGTGCGTGTATTGTCCAAGAAGGTGGGCCTCTGTAAGCACAGCCGTAATTGTTGCTCCCACTTGTAATTTATTTACAGCCGTAATTGTTGCTCCCACTTCTAATTTATTTAGGTTAACCGTGGTAGCTGTTGTTACGTTTCGTTAAAACGTTCTGTCTTGCAGGACCTGGGCGCAGTGTCGACTTCTCGCAGTTTTCATAGCTGCCCTACACTTCACTGTTCACATTCCAGTCTCGGAGATATTATTTTAATGTCCTGTATATTTTGACGGATTCTGACTGCCAGCAGGTCTGTACAAAATTTCCAATCTTCCGGGACCCTGTCAAAAAATCACACGTACCCGACCACACGCAGCTTTCTAAAACAGTCCCCATTGTACCGACGCTGCCTGGAGATATTTATTTGCATTGTGGCTTTGGGGTTTCCGGCGTCAAGGCGGCTGTCTTCAAAAAACTGTCCAGTCTGATTACCTCGTGTGATCGTGTGGTCATGTGCATTTTTTTGGGGCCCTTTTCGTTTTCATTTTATAACCCGTAATGCATCCCTTTGACTGGCCATTATCAGATTTCTTTCATGGAGGTTCCTTGTTTAGATGTAAACAGAAGTCAATATAGGAAAACATAATCTACACTCCTGGAAATGGAAAAAAGAACACATTGACACCGGTGTGTCAGACCCACCATACTTGCTCCGGACACTGCGAGAGGGCTGTACAAGCAATGATCACACGCACGGCACAGCGGACACACCAGGACCCGCGGTGTTGGCCGTCGAATGGCGCTAGCTGCGCAGCATTTGTGCACCGCCGCCGTCAGTGTCAGCCAGTTTGCCGTGGCATACGGAGCTCCATCGCAGTCTTTAACACTGGTAGCATGCCGCGACAGCGTGGACGTGAACCGTATGTGCAGTTGACGGACTTTGAGCGAGGGCGTATAGTGGGCATGCGCGAGGCCGGGTGGACGTACCGCCGAATTGCTCAACACGTGGGGCGTGAGGTCTCCACAGTACATCGATGTTGTCGCCAGTGGTCGGCGGAAGGTGCACGTGCCCGTCGACCTGGGACCGGACCGCAGCGACGCACGGATGCACGCCAAGACCGTAGGATCCTACGCAGTGCCGTAGGGGACCGCACCGCCACTTCCCAGCAAATTAGGGACACTGTTGCTCCTGGAGTATCGGCGAGGACCATTCGCAACCGTCTCCATGAAGCTGGGCTACGGTCCCGCACACCGTTAGGCCGTCTTCCGCTCACGCCCCAACATCGTGCAGCCCGCCTGCAGTGGCGTCGCGACAGGCGTGAATGGAGGGACGAATGGAGACGTGTCGTCTTCAGCGATGAGAGTCACTTCTGCCTTGGTGCCAATGATGGTCGTATGCGTGTTTGGCGCCGTGCAGGTGAGCGCCACAATCAGGACTGCATACGACCGAGGCACACAGGGCCAACACCCGGCATCATGGTGTGGGGAGCGATCTCCTACACTGGCCGTACACCACTGGTGATCGTCGAGGGGACACTGAATAGTGCACGGTACATCCAAACCGTCATCGAACCCATCGTTCTACCATTCCTAGACCGGCAAGGGAACTTGCTGTTCCAACAGGACAATGCACGTCCGCATGTATCCCGTGCCACCCAACGTGCTCTAGAAGGTGTAAGTCAACTACCCTGGCCAGCAAGATCTCCGGATCTGTCCCCCATTGAGCATGTTTGGGACTGGATGAAGCGTCGTCTCACGTGGTCTGCACGTCCAGCACGAACGCTGGTCCAACTGAGGCGCCAGGTGGAAATGGCATGGCAAGCCGTTCCACAGGACTACATCCAGCATCTCTACGATCGTCTCCATGGGAGAATAGCAGCCTGCATTGCTGCGAAAGGTGGATATACACTGTGCTAGTGGCGACATTGTGCATGCTCTGTTGCCTGTGTCTATGTGCCTGTGGTTCTGTCAGTGTGATCATGTGATGTATCTGACCCCAGGAATGTGTCAATAAAGTTTCCCCTTCCTGGGACAATGAATTCACGGTGTTCTTATTTCAATTTCCAGGAGTGTATGTAGTTAAGTGCTGGAAATTACTGATACTGACACATATTTCGTTTAACCGTTAGAAATTAATTTGTTTTGATTGAATTTGACTTTTTCATTTGGGTTTTTCATCAATTATGGGACATATTGGAAAGAAGGTTCGCTTAAAAATACATGTAAACAGTATAACTTAATTCAGTACCGTATCCAGGCAATGTGTGGATGAGTATCGACTAAAGAGACTTTACAGTGATAGTCAAGACATTGAAAGTGTATTGGTCGTTTGTTTCACATTGGCACATCTCAGATCTGTTGTATTAGAACTGCGTTAAACGTGCCGAAGATTTTTGAGTTTTTGAAATCAGTTGTCACATTAAGAATATTATCTCTGTATTTTATATTATGAATGAAAATTTCAATTTCTTCCGGGATATCTACTCCTTTACTTTTTACTGTTTTGTGCTAAATATAAAAGTTGTCCTCGTTGTTGAAACTGTGGCCTGTGTTCTTAATGTGTGCAGATAGTGATGATTTGTTACATTTCTCCAGGCTGTGGCAACCTATTCCGACATTTCTGCCTGTTTGACCTGTATAATATTTATCGCATTGCCTACACGTGGATTTGTAAACGCCAGTACCATCTTATTGTATTAAGGGTATACTGTTACACGTACGTAGAAACATTTGTGCTGTGAATGACGTCCAGGTCAGTGTCATATTAACCACTGACGTAGTGTAGTGTTACACAATAGTCCGCAGCGTACAGCGATACCAATGTAGCTTTGGGACGCCCAAATCATAAGAGGTCAACTCAAGTAAGGTGTGTTGCACGATTATCGCATCGTAAGGAATGACGCAAAACTGTCTGCATCCCAAAATCGCTGTAGTGTCAGTAACAACAAACAACAAGACGCAGGTCCGCGCCAGCAGAAGACACCGCTAGATATCGACACGTGGTGGACATCTAGTCGTCATCTCACCCTCCCCCCTGCCCAAATACCCCAAGAGCATCTCCAGCAGTGAGCAGTGAACAAAACATTTGTATGTTAATTTCGAGTAAGACATTTCATCTTTCAGCCAGTGTGGTCACAATGCAGTATAATGAAAATGTCAGTTTCTTAACTGGGGATATTTTGATACAGTCTCTGTTCTTAGAAACAGCTTTTCTTTCAGCAATGAAATATACATGGTGCAAGATAAGGATACTGACAAACTTCGATGCCTTCTCCAGGAACAAATTAAGGAAGAAATCCGATGGCTGGAAAAATCATCCAAAGAAGATACAGAAATTCAAATTTATAGAAAGCAATTATTTCCAGCAAGGCCACGCCTTCTGTGAGTTTGTACACTGACAAATATCCAATGGAACATCTCGTAATCAGCCTGATAGCATATACGTCGTCAAATGGCTTCGATGAGTCGATGCCTGTCTCAGCAATGCTGCTTGCAGTCGATCAATGCACGAATCCATTTTTGTGGCTTAAAAGGTAGCAGGCTCTGACACCAATTATAGACACACCAAGAGACTGCGCAGTGTATCAACTGGCGATGACATTACAGCCTGAACTACCAACGTTGGATCATTTAGCACCGCAACAATCAGACAGCTGTTGTTTGCCTCTAGTCGTGTTGTGCGTGAACACAGGACGTTTCGTCCTACCGTGTCGCTCGCTCCCTAAAAGCAGACATGTCGTGCCCCACTCTTTATATACAGTAACTTCCACACTCTGTACAATTGATGAATGATAATTTCGGGCTTGTATTCCTGTCCTGAATTCATTCCTCCAAACGTCTTCTACAGCACTTGGAAGTTTGTCGGTATTGTTTAGCTAAAACCTGTGTTATTCATCATCACAAGTCGTTAATGCATTCAAAAAGTCTGCAAGCATTCTGACCCCTTTCCATCGTCAGATGTGAATGTAGCTTCTCCACACATCATAATACAATGAAGACTTGATATTACGATAGTAGTGCATCTGTAATATGAGTCACCAGAGAAATATCCTTGATGTACACTGATGATTCGAAACATTTTTAAGACCTACTTAATAGCGTGCTGGTCTGCCGCTCGATCGCAATAAAGCAGCTATTTCCGTGGCATGGATTCAGCAAGCCTTTGGAAGGTATGTGGCACAAGATTTCTACGCGAATGTATTTCTAAATCTGCAATATTTGTGATAACTTCACATGTGGCAAATTCTTTCTCCTGTTTGTGTGTGTGTGGTGCTTTGCACAATATGGTAATGTACAAATTACATAAGTACTGAATATATTCTGGAATATTCGAAAAATACAATCCTGCAACTTCGCTACAAAATCGCGCTGAATTTTCGACGACAACAACACACCGGAAATACTTCGCCACAGTGGAACAACAAAAATCTAAAACGGACGATAATGTAAAGCGTATCTTGAAAAACATGTGAACAGCCGTCTGATTATGAACTTTCCAGTTCGAAACCGGTAACGGCGCTATTTACCTAAGTAAATAGCAGCATTAATAGTGACTAATTGCTGTCTTCTTTGTAAGAATTAACCTACATTAATTGTACGCAGCCACCGTCTCACCATGTCAGTTTTAGACAAAATAGGAGAAACTTTCGAAATGTGGTGCTACAGAAAAATGCTGAAGATTGGATCGGTAGATCACATAACTAATGAGGAGGTACTGAATAGAACTGGAGAGAAGAGAAATTTGTGGCACAACTTGACTAGAAGCAGCGATCGGTCGGTAGGACATATTCTGAGGCATCAAGGGATCACTAGTTTAGTACTGGAGAACAGTGTAGAGGGTAAAAATCGTAGAGGGAGACCAAGAGATGAATACACTAAGCAAATTCAGAAGGATGTAGGTTTCAGTAGGTACTGTGAGATGAAGTAGCTTGCACAGGATAGACTAGCATGGAGAGCTGAATCAAACCAGTCTCTTGACTGAAGACCACAACAACAACAATACATAAAATTATTTTTATTTTAACTGCAAGGACGTTCAAATTACAGCCACCATAGATTGCTTCCGATTATTGACAACAATTCAATTTTATAATGAACTACCTGAATTCCAGCTGAATTCCAGCCAGCAGCCCATCAGAAGCTTATCTACTTCATTGACGTTAGTGGCCGACCAACAAAACCCTTAATACCGTAGTTAAGGGGCCAGACAACAGTGACCGGAACTACAACAACTAATAAAATATATAAGTAAAGGTAGGCTTATAATATATTTTATTAAACTCTATAGAATTAAAACGGCAAATTCTGGGAAGTGTACATATCCAGTTAGTACACGTAAGTCGTATTAAGTTGAACCAGCTGAACTGCAGTATTACTCTTTGCTTTCGTAAGCTAGCCACTCGATATTGAATGTGAAGCAACTATTTCGGTGACGGGAACTACGAATGTCTAGCATGCCGAACATTACAAATCAGCGTCGTTAACCACATATGAAACATCGGAGGTGTAAATTCCACGCATTGCTCACTGACAACCCATTCCCGCAGAAGTAGATCAGCATCCGTAAGTCCAGGCCGCCCTCCTTTCTGAGTGACATAATCGGTGCTTCTTGAAAGAAAACACCCCGCGCGGGTCCACACACAGTCACTGGCGAAGAGGACTCCCAGTATTGCAAGCAGTCACCAGCCACGAGAAAAACTGTAATCGACAACTCCCTTCTCCTCGCCGTCGCAGCCGTTTAAATCACCTTCCACGGCCATAGACACGCGAGCATAGTAACTATCGATAAACGTACTCTCACATGTCAACCTACACACATCAAAAAAAGTTTTGCATCAACCCGGATCCCAGAACTCCTCAAGATAGACGTTGACTGTAGATATTGTATCACAGACATAGTCTCTTTGACTGTTCAGAGATGTCACCAAACCAGCCTAAAGATGTAAACAACTATGCATGGGCAGCGCCTATTAGATGGAGGGGTTCCGATAGCCGATCAGTTCCAGTCACCTCACCAGGAAGGAGGTACACGGCTCGTGTTGTCTGTAGTTCAACCATGCCTAGACGGTCAATACAGCGGTTCGTACGCGTCCACATTGTTACTTTGTGCCAGGAAGGACACTCAACAAGGGAAGTGTCCAGGCGTCTCGGAGTGAACCAAAGTGATGTTGTTCGGACATGGAGGAGATACAGAGAGACAGGAATTGTCGATGACATGTCTCGCCCAGGCCACCCAAGGGCTACTACTGCAGTGAATGACCACTGCCTACGGATTATGGCTCGGAGGAACCCTGAGAGCAACCCCACCATGTTGAATAATGCTTTTCGTGCAGCTATAGGACGTCGTGTCACGACTCAAACTATGCCCAATAGGCCGCATAATGTGCAGCTTCACTCTCGACGTGCATGGCAAGGTCTATCTTTGCAAGCACGATACCATGTAGCGCGGTACAGATGGGTCCGACAACATGCCGAATCGGATTGGGAAGACGTTCTCTTCACCGATAAGGGTCACATAGGCCTTCAACCAGGAAATCGTCGGAGACGTGTTTGGAGGTAGCCCTACCAGGCTGAACGCCTTAGACATACTGTCTAGTGAGTGCAGCAAGATGGAGGTCCCCTGATGTTTTGGGGTGGTATTATGTGTGGCCGACGTACGCTGCTGCTGGTCATGGAAGGCGTCGTAACGGCTATACGATACGCGAATGCCATCCTCCGACCGATAGTGCAACATATCGGCAGCATACTGGCGAGGCATTCGTCTTCATGGACGACAATTCGCGCCCCCATCGTGCACATCTTGTGAATGACTTCCTTCGGGATAACGACATCGCTCGACTAGTGTGGCCAGCATGTTCTCCAGACAACCTTATCGAACATGCCTGGGATAGGTGGAAAAGGACTGTTTATGGACGACGTGACCCGCCAACCACTGTGAGGGACCTACGCCGAATCGCCGTTGAGGAGTGGGACAATCTGGGCCAACAGAGCACCAATGAACTTGCCACGACGAATACAGGCATGCATCAATGCAAGAGGACGGGCTACTGGATATTAGAGGTATTGGTGTGTCCAACAGTCTGGACCACCACATCTGAAGGTCTCGCTGTATGGTTGTATAACATGCAATGTGTGGCTTTCATGAGCAATAAAAAGGACGGAAATGATGTTTGTGTTGATCCCTATTCCAGTTTTCTGTACAGGTTCCGGAACTCTCGAATCCGAGGTGATGGAAAACTTCTTTTGATGTGTGTATACATAGAGCTGTTATTACTACATTATTACACAGAGTGGTCAGAAACTGGAAACCTTGTAAGTTTGTTGGGAAGTTAGGCTGTGCAGCGAAATAATTTTTGAGAAAAAATTCGATAAATGTTTCCAAGTTTATTAGCTTTGAAGTTAACCAAACAGGCCGTCATGCGCGCAAATTCAAGCGGCCCGCTGTAGATGGTGTCACCATACGCTCTCTTCGTTTGGTTTTCTAAAACCGATCAAGAGAGCGATATAAAAATTGGGCGTGGGACGGAAGTAAGGACCGAACCCCGAGCCAGAGGCTGAGCAATCTCATGAACTGTCATCTACGCTGTGAAAACTACTGACACTAGTTGTATCCGGCAAGCCGTTTGAATTTGCGCGCGCAACCGTCTGATTGGCTAACTTTAATGCTAAATAACTGGGAATTGGCACAGAGTATCTAATTCTTTTCTTAGCATTTATTTTTCAGCGTAATTTACCCTACAACACCCTTAAAGGGTTTTTAGTCTTTTTATCACCAACCTGTATATTAACACTGTTATATTCTCACTAGGATGCTTCGGCACCCTCTTACTTCAACCTGTTGTACATTCAACGAAGAATGTTTTGAACAAACTGACGGCGACGCCAGGGGTAGTCCATTGTCTCGCCTGGTTGCCAACTTGTTTGTGGAGGTCTTCCCGGGTACAACGCGAAAATCAGCGGCCCTTAAACTAACTATATTTTGGAGACACATTGACGAAACTCATATGGACGAAGCTTGCACGGTGTGGCCTCGTGGAAGGATAAGTTAATCGAGATTTTACGTCACCTCCACTCCATTCATAAAAATCACCCTGTTCACTACGGTGAAGTTTTGGTTTCAAGAATAAACGACGGCTCTCTGGAGCGTTTTCCCGGCATGGTCAGGGGTTTTCACCTGCATCGAGATGACTGGGTGTTTGTGTGGTCCTCATTATTTCATCATCATTCCTGAAAGTGGCGAGTTTGGACTGAGCAAAGATTGGGAATTTGTACGGGCGATGATAACCGTGCTGTTGAGCGCCCCAAAAACTAAACATCATCATCATCATAATTTCTGGAGCATTCAGTTCATCGTAAGCCCACTCATACCGATTTGTATCTGCAGTCGTAGAGTTGTCAGTGAAATCCGGATTTTGTACTCAGTAGGTTAACGGGATACTATCAGTTAAAACGAAATACCGGAAGTGGACAAAGAGGAGAGGACGCCAGAAAAATGTCTAGCTTTTCTTCTCTATGCTTGTGATATTTCGTTAAGATAACAAGAATTCTCCGTAAATTTCAGATGGATTTCGACATCTTGTCCGAGACTGAAAACTTTCTGGTACCACTGAAGGATAATTTGTTATTACGCAAATCTGTTATTTATAAAATGTGGTATTACTTACATAGGCCAGAGCTTGAGCACCTTGAAAGAACTCTACATCGAACGTCAACACTGCAGATATGTTTTGGAACCAAGCAAGTCCACTATTACTGATTATTGTATCCCTCCAGATAACCAGTGACGTATAATAGAATAATAATTCTCTCCAAAGAGATATCTTTTTAGGACTCCAATAATAAAGAACCTGTAAAAAGACTTATGGCGGAAAATTGGGCAGCGGCCACCAGTTGGTTGATGTGATGAATCCCATCATTTCCACGCACTGCATTTCAATCTACTTTTTGGTCAATTTTCGTCATCATTTCTGCGTGAACGTCGCATGACACCTATGAAATTCCAGAGATAAAAACCTTACTCAGTTCTTGAGCCGTGGCCGGCTCGCATTGATGCCGTTTGTTCTATGGCATTTTGTCGCAATCGAGTGGCGTCTAATTTCTCCCTGAGTTACTACTATAACAAGTGGCTGACCTGCCTCCATCAGTGGCAGCAGCAGCACTTATCGATACTAGTACTGCTGTACCATCTTTGGTGTGACCGCTATATTTCCGTGTGGTGGTGTGTGTGGCAGTCGGTCGGTTGGGAGAGAGCAACGAGGAAGTCTCCGTGGCGCAAGATCAGGTCGGGACCAATGGCACCATGCATGGGCGGTCGGATTGTGAGGTGCTAGCCTTGAGAGCTAAATAGTTCATTGCCCAACGAACCTGGTCACTGAAGTTTAGTGATCAGTTAATCTGTCATGAAACCTCAATTGCTGTGACATCTCTTCCTTCATTGCCGGCGGTAGCTTCCTGGGCCGTTCCAGCTAGAAGCAATGTGTGTTGGAGTCGGCGAAATTTTGCAGCCGTCTTACTGTATGGTCTTTAACTATAAAATGGGTTGTTACTTATCAGTGAAGTGCACCAGTGGTACTTTCTGCCTTGTGACCGTTATCGCCCCAGTTACCTGCCCTGGTCCTTAGCGTAGTCTTCCGGCAGTGTGATTTTCCTCGCTGTGTTGATGCTGTCCGGCACGGTGTGTAGTTCGACATCCTTTTAGTTGTTTGTTCATATATTTTTCTTAAATGTGGTTATTGTGCCTTGGCTGTTTTTAGATGCCAATTTTTGAAAACGTAGCGCTGCTGGTATCTTCGTCCTCGGCTGATATTTTCCGCTGTCGTGCCGTCCGTCGGGTGGAAGGGAATTGATTAGGCTGTTGGTCGGTCCTTCAGCCATCCCTGGGTCGGGCTGCTATCCCATTATTTAACCTTACTCTTGACTGCCTGTCTCACCTCACCTTATGTTAGAGCTACCTCCTCAGGCCGACCCTTGGAACACTTCTGAGCACCGCTGTTTTGTTGGTTTTAGATTGTGATTTTAATTTTAGTCTGATGTACTGTGCGAAACCTTGAGCCGTCTATTAATTTAGTTTGTTTAAATTTCCAAATAAGGACTTCAGCTGACTTAAATTAAAATTTGAAGATTGATTTCTATAAAAACTAAATTTTGAAGGTTTGTTCTATCTCAAGTTCTTGTTATCCATGCCTTAAGCCCTGCGTTGTTCAGTGTCCAGTGTGTGGCCTTCAGCCAAGCTTCTACATGAAATACTTTTAAGACAAGACATTCAGCCGTCTTAAGTTAAAATATTGAAAATTTATTTGTTTAAAACATTTTTTTTAAATTTGCTCTATCTGAAATTCCTGTTGTCCAGGCCCTAATCCCTGAGTTGTTCAATGTCTTGTGTGTGGCCTTCAGCCGAGTATTTAAATGAAATATTTTTTTTTAAGTAAGGCCTTCTGCCGCGTGTATTCTTTAATGTGATTTTTATAACTTGTGTTCAGACCTTCAGCCGTTCTTAATTTTGATGTGGTTTTGGGCCTTCAGCCCAGAAGGTATTGCAAGTTATCTTAACTAGGCCTTCTGCTGTATAGTTGTAATTTGATCCTTTTAAGGCAACGTGTAATTAAATGGTTCTTTGGAAAATAAAAGTTTGTTTGTTTTGTTCAACTAACAGTAACAGATTACGGCCCCCTCCATAACCACAACCTGATCCGCTCTATCCTGCGAAATCAGATTTCAGTTCTTTTGTTACAGATAATGGCCACTCCGAACACCCTGACCTACCGTGCTGACTAGACCACAAAGCTCCTCCTTAATGCATGTAAGAAATGAAAATAAATCGAAATTCTGAAATGATTCAAGGCGATATTAGTCGCTCTCGAGCTGTTTACAAGGTTCCAGATTTACGTATCACGTGTGAAACTGTCAATAAATTTTAAAAAGACGTCAATGTGTAGATATGCATTTAATTAATAATATGATTAGCCATTGTATTAAATACTAATCTTTAATTATAATTACTCTAAACTGCCATATTGAGGCTCCTTAAAGGAATACGGCTAAAATTTTCGACATCCTTCCCTATATCGAGTTCATGATCAGTTACTAATGACCTCCGTCGACGGGAGAAACAAAGAACCTCATTGTTTCTTATATATTTCAACACGGTCTCTCTGTATTGTGGAGCAGCGGGTTAGTAATAATAATAAATAAGTAACCGGAAATATTTGAATATTGTTCACCGTCTTTTACAAGAGCTTGGGACCTATTTCTGTGGTCAGCCAGTAAGCATTGGTGAACATACTGACCATAGTTTCCAGTCTGAAAGTCCATATTCTTGTCCAGTCCACTGAAAGAAATGTTTCTATTCACTGTTTACTCAACGGCATCAGGAACTATGATTACAAATGAAGATTTTGAGTTTTAATTGATAGATATATTTGATAAATTTTCACATGCACAACATCGTAGTATTAATGATGTTAATAGTAATAATAAATCTCTCCAATCTAAACAGTACAGTGAGTGGTTCAGAGGCGGCGTCTACGGAAAGTTCCCATTAAATGGTCTTTCGCCTTGATTTATGATGTTGTTGTTGTTGTTGTTGTGGTCTTCAGTCCTGAGACTGGTTTGATGCAGCTCTCCTTGCTACTCTATCCTGTGCAAGCTTCTTCACGTGCCAGTACCTACTGTAGCCTACATCCTTCTGAATCTGCTTATTGTATACATCTCTTGGTCTCCCTCTACGACTTTTACCCTCCACGCTGCACTCCAGTACTAAATTGGTGATCCCTTGACGCCTCAAAACATGTCCTACCAACCGATCCCTTCTTCCAGTCAAGTTGTGCTACAAACTCCACTTCTCCCCAATTCTATTCAATTCCTTCTCATCAGTTATGTGATCTACCCATCTAATCTTCAGCATTCTTCTGTAGCACCACGTTTCGAAAGCTTCTATTCTCTTCTTGTCTAAACTATTTATCGTCCATGTTTCACTTCCATACATGGCTGCACTCCATACAAATACTTTCAGAAACGACTTCCTGACACTAAAATCAATATTCGATGTTAACTAATTTCTCTTCTTCAGAAACGCTTTCCTTGCCTTTGGCAGTCTACATTTTATATCCTCTCTACTTCGATCATCATCAGTTATTATTTCCCCCAAATAGCAAAACTCCTTTACTACTTTAAGTGTCTCATTTCCTAATCTAATTCCCTCAGCATCACCCGACTTAATTCGACTACATTCCATTATCCTCGTTTTGCTTTTGTTGATGTTCATCTTATACCCTCCTTCCAAAACACTGTCCATTCCGTTCAACTGCTCTTCCAAGTCCTTTGCTGTCTCTGACAGAATTACAATGTCATCGGCGAACCTCAAAGTTTTTATTCTTCTCCATGGATTTTAATACCTACTCTGAACTTTTCTTTTGTTTCCTTTACTGCTTGCTCATTATAGAGATTGATTAGCATCGGGGAGAGGCTACAACCCTGTCTCACTCCCTTCCCAACCACTGCTTCCCTTTCATACCCCTCGACTCTTATAACTGCATTCTGCTTTCTGTACAAATTGTAAATAGCCTTTCGCTCCCTGTATTTTACCCCTGTCACCTTTAGAATTTGAAAGAGAGTATTCCAGTCAACATTGTCAAAAGCTTTCTCTAAGTCTACAAATGCTAGAAACGTAGGTTTGCCTTTCCTTAATCTTTCTTCTAAGATAAGCCGTAGGGACAGTACTGCCTCACGTGTTCCAACATTTCTACGGAATCCAAACAGATCTTCCCCGAGGTCGGCTTCTACCAGTTTTTCCATTCGTCTGTAAAGAAATCGCGTTATTGTTTTGCATCCGTGACTTATTGAACTGATAGATCGGTAATTTTCACATCTGTTAACACCTGCTTTCTTTGGAATTAGACTTACTATGTTCTTCTTGAAGTCTGAGGGTATTTCGCCTGTCTCATACATCTTGCTCACCAGATAGTAGAGTTTTGTCAGGACTGGCTCTCCCAAGGCCGTCAGTAGTTCTAATGGAATGTTGTCTACTCCGGGGCCTTGTTTCGACTCAGGTCATTCAGTGCTTCACGCAGTATCGTCCATTTTATCTTCTTCTACTCCTGTTCCAATTCCATAATATTGTCCTCAAGAACATGGCCCCTTTATAGACCCTCTATATACTCCTTCCACCTTTCTGCTTTCCCTTCTTTGCTTAGAACTGTGTTTCCATCTGAGCTCTAGATATTCGTACAAGTGGTTCTCCTTTCTCCAAAGGTCTCTTTAATTTTCCTGTAGGCAGTATCTATGTTACCCCTCGTGAAGCCTCTACATCCTTACATTTGTCCTCTAGCCATCCCTACTTAGTCATTTTGTACTTCCTGTCGATCTCATTTTTGAGATGTTTGTATTCCTTTTTGCCTGCTTCATTTACTGCATTTTTGTATTTTCTCATTTCATCAATTAAATTCAGTATCTCTTCTGTTACCCAAGGATTTCTACTATCTCTCGTCTTTTTACCTACTTGCTCTTCTGCTGCCTTCACTATTTCATTCCTCAAAGCTATTCTTCTTCTACTGTATTTATTTCCCCCATTCCTGTCAATTATTTTCTTATGCTCTCCCTGAAACTCTGTACAACCTCTGGTTTAGTCAGTTTATCCAAGTCCCATCTCCTTAAATTCCCACCTTTTTGGAGTTTCTTCAGTTTTAATCTACAGTTCATAACCAATAGATTGTGATCAGAATCCACGTCTGCCTCTGGAAATGTCTTACAATTTAAAATCTGGTTCCTAAATCTCTGTCTTACCATTATATAATCTATTTGAAACCTTCTAGTATCTCCAGGGTTCTGCCATGTATACAGCCTTCTTCATTATTCTTGAACCAAGAGTTAGGTATGGTTATGTTATGCTCTGTGCAAAATTCTACCAGGCGGCTTCCTCTTTCATTTCTCAAACCTAATCCATTTTCACCTACAACGTTTCTTTCTCTTCCTTTTCCTACTGTCGAATTCCAGTCACACATGACTATTAAATTTTCGTCTCCATTCACTACCTGAAGAATTTCTTTTATCTCATCATACATTTCATTAATTTCTTCATCATCTGCAGAGCTAGTTGGCATGTAAACTTGTACTACTGTAGTAGGCGTGGGCTTCGCGTCTATCTTGATCTCAATAATGCGTTCACTATGCTGTTTGTAGTAGCTTACCCGCACTCCTATTTTTTTATTCATTATTAAACCTACTCCTGCATTACCCCTATTTTATTTTGTATTTATAACCCTGTACTCACCTGACCAAAAGTCTTGTTCCTCCTGCCACCGAACTTCACTAATTCCCACTATATCTAACTTTAACCTATCCATTTCCCTTTTTAAATTTTCTGACCTACCTGCCCGATTGATCCGCTCCGATCCGTAGAACGCCAGTTTTCTTTCTCCTGATAACGACGTCCTCCTGAGTAGTCCCCGTCCGGAGATCCGAATGGGGGACTATTTTACCTCCGGAATATTTTACCCAAGAGGACACCATCATCATTTAACCATACAGTAAAGCTGCATGCCCTCGGGAAAAATTACTTCTGTAGTTTCCCCTTGCTTTCAGCCGTTCGCAGTACCAGCACAGCAAGGTCGTTTTGGTTAGAGTTACAAGGCCAGATCAGTCAATCATCCAGACTGTTGCCCCTGCAAGTACTGAAAAGGATGCTGCCCCTCTTCAGGAACCACACGTTTGTCTGGCCTCTCAACAGATACCTCTCCGTTGTGGTTGCACCTACGTTTCGGCTATCTGTGTCGTTGAGGCACGCAAGCCTCCCCACCAACTGCAAAGTCCATGGTTCATGGGGGGTGGTGATTTATGATAGTCAAAGTAATTGCTCGTCACAAAAGTGTAAAATAACTATCACCACTTTCCATTCGGGTTTTTTAACATTGTGGGCGGCACAGTGACAGCTGCCTCCACGAAATCTAAGCGATTCAGGATAGTGTACACATCTCGCGAGTTCACTTCCAATTTGTACCGAATACATGAGTTTGGTTGCCATCTGACTGTAGCGTCATGCAAGGCAGCGCTTACTCCAGCGTTTGATTGATGCGGACTGTATGGTAGGTGGGTGCGAGGTGAAGTCTTTTTTCATATATCCAAACGATCCAGGATGGTGTACGGTACTCGCGAGTTCACTTTCTATTATTACAGAAAATTTGCATTTAGTAACAGCCTGCCTCTGACGTCATCCGCAGCAGCGCGTTCTCCGGTGTTAGACTGATGCGGATCGTATGGTGGCTGGGTGCGAAGTGAAGTCTTGCCTCGCAGGCCTTGCGGACGTCCAAGGGAACATCTGCTGTTATCCACTCTATGCCCACGGTAGCAGCCTCGAAACGGCCGCTTTCTCAGACACACAATATTTTATAACAATTTCATGAAAAAATTTAGAACCCTCGTAATCTTTGTATGAATGCAGTTAAGTTGGATATAATCGCAGAAAAACACTTAGCTCGCATGCATATAAACTTTGCCGTCTAGAATTATTCGAACGGAACTGACAGTAGAACATGACCTCTGAACTACAACTTTAGGAGATCTTTTGTTTGTTGATATTTACCTCCAGGCCTTGAAACTTGTTATAGCTCTATTATTTAAAAGGCTCCATCACGTGCTGTAATCAGAACTTTCTAGCTTTAATATAACAGATACTTAATCTACTACAAATAAAGATGTTTTCGTACCAAATATAGTTACCAGTAAATTACTCTAAGACTATAAGAGATAGCCCAGTGAGGTCACGTAGCTACTATTTTTATATTGAATTGAAGCTTTACTCGAAGTTTCACATTTCTGCCTAATATTCAGAGCGTTCAAGTTTTCTTAAAAACTCTTATTCTAACCAAAATATTGCTTTAATCACCTTGAGACCTGCAACAGTAAATTTTGACACACATACGCATATTACGACCAATTTTTGACTTCCTAGCTTTATTGTTTAGACCTACTTTTTTTTCTTAAAATCATTTATTTTGGGAAAGATATTCGTCCGATCTCTCTGAGATTTGACAATTTTAATACTAATATACTGAAGCACAAGCTGACACCGTTTGGATAAGCTACTTTAACTTTTAATTTCATTCTTAAATTATGGTGCAATACTCGTGTGCTACACACAGACATTGTGGTGACATGGTGCTACTAGCAGAGAACTGGGTAAGTCCCGGCACACTCGCTCGCCTCTGTATCTCTCAAAAGATGCACCACTTGTTTCGCCACAGTATTACAAATCGAGGTACATCTTTTACACAAATTTAACGGCATTATGTAACCAATGTAGTGTTAAACTTCCTGGCAGATTAAAACTGTGTGCCCGACCGAGACTCGAACTCGGGACCTTTGCCTTTCGCGGGCAAGTGCTCTATCATCTGAGCTACCGAAGCACGACTCACGCCCGGTACTCACAGCTTTACTTCTGCCAGTATCTAGTCTCTTACCTTCCAAACTTTACAGAAGCTCTCCTGCGAACCTTGCAGAACTAGCACTCCTAAAAGAAAGGATACTGCGGAGACATGGCTTAGCCACAGCCTGGGGGAAGTTTCCAGAATGAGATTTTCACTCTGCAGCGGAGTGTGCGCTGATATTAAACTTCCTGGCAGATTAAAACTGTGTGCCCGACCGAGACTCGAACTCGGGACCTTTGCCTTTCGCGGGCAAGTGCTTTACAGAAGCTCTCCTGCGAACCTTGCAGAGAGCTTCTGTAAAGTTTGGCAGGTAGGAGACGAGATACTGGCAGAAGTAAAGCTGTGAGTACCGGGCGTGAGTCGTGCTTTGGTAGCTCAGATGGTAGAGCACTTGCCCGCGAAAGGCAAAGGTCCCGAATTCGAGTCTCGGTCGGGCACACAGTTTTAATCTGCCAGGAAGTTTCATATCAGCACACACTCCGCTGCAGAGTGAAAATCTCATTCTGGCAATGTAGTGTTATTACTAATTACTAACTTTGTTGTGTGACCGTTATACAGCATCAATTATTCAGTAAGAGATATTGAAGTTTTGAGCGTATGTCTTCTCATTTTTGAGTGTGTCTTCTCAGATCACGTGCGCTGAACAGCGTCGTTAACAGCTCTCTTACACTCATTAAAACAGACAAATGTGGATAAAATCTCTAAAATTGTTGTGCACAATCAGCAGGAGGCCTATAAAAGGACACTCGTTCACTCACATCCACTTTACTAGCCTTGAGCTACAAAATCACACGTCTTAAGTCAACTGATAAATGTGGAAGATGCTACGTCTGGGAACAAAACAGATGTAGAATCATATAAGAGATAGAAGAAAGTCACGCGGAAAATGTAACTGCCTCACCGCTTACAGAAAACTTACATTCAAAAGATCTCCCTAAAATTTCCGGAAACATATTGGGCAATATCACAAAGCCTTAAAATCAGCACGACATTCGTTTGAATGTCACTTAAAGTAGAAGGTCGATCTGCCGGCAAATCTGACGCTGCCATCTCGTCCGTATATAAAACACGGTCTCGCATCAGGTGCGTGGGTAAAGGAAAACAAAAGTAAATGTCTAAAATAATATAAAGCGGCTTCCTAACTTGCGTACGGAATGGGTGAACCATGTTAATGAAAACAAAGCTCTTGGAATAGCATTGACAACTTCCCTTTTAAAAATGATAGCAATAAATTGGCGGAAGGTGGCAAGAAATATCAAGGGAGCTTTGATTGAGAACTGCCAACGTAGCAGAGACCAGTTCCAGAGAATACTGTTTATCAACACGTAAAGCCTACTACATAGCACAGGTTCTCCCCATTTCATCAATGGTGGCGTAGACGATCATGTCCACCGTAGCAACGTTTTTGTGGAAAGGGGAATTCTTTCGAGTGCCGGTGAAGACAGCAGTTTTGGATCCAAGCAATGGAGGAATGGGACTAACTGACATCAAGTCTAAAGCGAAGGTATTGTATGTCAAACGAAAATGGAGCATAATGTGTAACGATCCAGGGTGCATTACATCAAAACTGTACTATATTTTCAGGTCAAAAAAAATGGTTCAAATGGCTCTGAGCACTATGGGACTCAACTGCTGAGGTCATAAGTCTCCTAGAACTTAGAACTACTTAAACCCAACTAACCTAAGGACAACACACACATCCATGCCCGAGGCAGGATTCGAACCTGCGACCGTTGCGGTCGCGCGTTTCCAGTCTGTAGCGCCAGAACCGCTCGGCCACCAACGGCCGGCTTGTCAGGTCAGAAAGTGTAGAGTCGCTGATAAATGTACAAAAAATAAGTTTTAAACTAAAACGTATTAGGGAATATTATCTTGAAGTAAGCTATATCAATAAAAAGCTTTTAAACTCCAAAAAAGATAAAGGTGATTTTAGCTGAACGACGGAAACATGAAAGGAAAAATAGCAGAGAAACTAAATATGCTGGAACAGCATGGAATGTGGACTGGAAAAACATCAGTAGTGATGTTCTTTCGTCTGACGTGAGAACAGCGTGGTACAAGGTAGCCAATACCATCATCGGCACTAATGAGCGTCTCTTTGCCATCGGTTGAAGTTGAAAATGGCTCTGAGCCCTATGGGACTTAACATCTGAGGTCATCAGTCCCCTAGAACTACTTAAACCTAACTATCCTAAGGACATCACACACATCCATGCCCGAGGCAGGATTCGAACCTGCGGCCGCAGCGGTTAAGCGGCTCCAGACTGTAGCGCCTAGAACCGCACGGCCACGCCGGCCGGCTCGGTTTAAGTGACTAAGCTCTGCAGCAAACGCAACCCTCTTGATAGCGTGCCTTATCGTTACACATGTGGAGATCGGATTATCAACTGGAGGAGGACCAGGGAGAAAATTGCTCAGATAACAAGAATTTCAGGAAACAATGTACTTACTAAAATTTTCTTGAGACCAGAAGTAAGTTACTACCCTCGGGCAAAAAATAACGCAGTGATTTGGTTGATGGGCAAATGCACAAGTTATATTGTTAACAATATTAGGAGCGATATCATATTGAATACAAGATGTATATGGAAAATGAATCCGAGAAATCACTTAAGTATCATAATCACAATAAGAAATATGGTAACATGCTGCGAATTGTCTTTAACAGAATGGGTACAGGTTAGGAACTGGATTCCTCGTGGAGAGGGGATGGAATGTGTCACGCTCCCGACCCTAACCTCACCTGCAAGTCACACATGGAAATTAAATCAGTAGTACAGCAGATACAAGAATATGACGGCAACCATCTGCTGTCTCTTATAAAGGAAGATCTTGAACTCCCTAAGTATGCGTTTAGAAGGCTGGAACTGACGAAAGTAACAAGGCAGCGAAGGACTTTGCGATGTCGCTGTTCGGGTCTGCTTGTGTGTCCATGTAACTTACTCTGGAAGGAACACACATCAAGGATTTTCTGACTGATTAATTTGGGTCTGGGAAATGATGATGAGAAACCTCAGGCTGCAGAAGAAGAAAATGTGCTTGCTGAACTGCCACTAGTTGAAGGTGACAGTGGAGGTGCTAAATGTGTGCTGCTGCTAAAGACATATCATTCCTCATTCTTTGAACGCTGTAATTTATGACTGCCATTATCTGTCACCCTATTTATGTCATTTCATTGTAAGCTAGCCATTTTTGTTGCTGTTTTTGTGGAATAAAAAAAATGTAGCTAAGTTGTCAAAAAAAAAGTATAATGGCGTACAGAGATCCGTACGCCACAAGCACCACACATTGGAGGGTCCTCTCGCTGGAGCAAGAAGCCTTGCGTCAGAGGACTGTGGCCTATGGCCTATGCGAAGACGAGTGAGGAGGATCTCATACCGTCTTCGTGGCTGAAAGAAGGTACGCCACGGCCGAGTAGTGGGCTTTACTAGACGCGGCTTATTATAGGTAGCTTCCAGCCACTCGTCTCCTTGTCGACGCAAGACTGTGCACTTCGGCAGCGAGGTGATAGCATGCAGGGATATGACACACTGAAAGAATCACGACACGCCTCCTTGGCTGCTACATCCACTCTTTCATTATCCACAATACTCACGTGCCCTGGTAACCAGCAGAGACACCTCCTTCACCTGCCGTTGTAGTTGGAGGAGGGCGTCCTGGATGTTCTGGACTGCTTAATCTTCTAGGTACAAATTGGAGAGAGTGAGGGGCACTCAGACAATTGCAATAGACAAGGAAGTTAACACTCGACGCACATCTCATTTGCAAGATCGCATATAATTCCACATCAAAGACAGTTAAGTCCCGAGGCAACCGGACTTTGAGGACACGATGAGAGGAAACAACAGAGCAACCAACGGAGTTTGTTTTTTTCCACCCATACATAAAGACAACAGTGGAGTTGTGGTGCACATTTAAAACGCCATAAAATAATGTATTGAAACATATGCAGGAGAGCAATCTCTCCTACACTGTACCATATCTAAAATTCCTCTGTGCTTCTGCGGTAACCAGGGCAGCCGACGATTAAAACCCTGGGTTTGGGGTTGTACTTGCTCCTCTCCAAGTGACTCCAGCACCTGCCGACGCGAATACCAAGCGGCCTTTTTGCTCGTGAACGTTCAAGATGTAGGAGAGCAACAGTATGGTATCCAGGTGGATTCGGAAATGCGAGGAACTTACATCCCTGGCGCACCATGAGTAGTTACTGTCGGATTGTAAGTAGCGGTTCAGCAGCCTCAGCCTACAAACTGTGTATGGGGCTCGTCCTATACGCACTCGTGGCTGGCGTAAACCCCTCATTGTGGACAGCATCAATGATCTTTAAATAAGAAGACTTCGTCCATCCATACGCTGTGCACCCGAAGTCCAGCCGCGAACGAACGAAAGTCCTAGAAAACCGGAAGCGGTTGCGCCTTGTCCTGACCCTAAGACCTGTTGCGAAGTGTCTTGAGGGTTCTGCCTTTCAGGTCTCTCAGGTGTGGCAACCATGGCAATTTGGAGTACAAAATGAGGCCGAGAAGCCTCATTTAGTCTCTAAAATATATAATGGTGTCCCTCATATGCAAGTCCCCCACACTGAGGGGGGAAAGGAAAACAGCAAAATCGTACACAAATAAGGAGCTTTGAATACGATTTCTTACTGTACCTGTGATACTGTTTGTCGCTACGGCAAAAATTAAAACACTACCCTGAGGGACACCATTCTCCTGATCAAACTGATTTGACAGCGTGTCACCAACTCGGGTCCTAAAAGATCGCTAGGACGGGAAAGGTAGTATGAAGATGATAAAGTGGTCACGAAAGCCTCACTGATGCAGTTGCGCGAGAATGCTTTGGCTACAAGTAGTGTCATATGCCTTATTGACATTGAAGAATACGCCAATACAGTGATGTTTAAGTAGGAAAAACTTCAAATAATATTTTCCGGGCTATTATGCCATGGTCGAATGGATTTCACCTTAAAACCCGACGTTTCGTCCTCATCTGAGGAGGATGTTGAATAACCGATGTTGAATATCCGATTCACAGCCTGGCTCGCTACTGAGCGGTCTCTGCAGCAACTGCAGCTTGACAAGTACAGTGACAAACACAGGTACTAGTGCTGACACCAGCAACGTCGTTTGTCTAGAAGCATTGGCTGTCGAAGAAGGCTTTTTAACAGCAGAAGCAAAAGATGTACTGAACGTGGGAGGCTGCATGGCCTTATATAACTTCTTACCCTCACCATAATGGATGCATTTCGTTGTTTTAATTTCGTTTATCTTCCTTCTTCAAGAAAAACACAGCAGTCCCTACTCCGTACAGGGCGATCCGCAGCGCAATTTACGCACTTATAAAGCGGGGAACAACAAACTCCATCGTGTGTCGCCTTACCACATTTGCCACAAGTGGTTTTACCATTACATCCTTGGGTAGTGTGCCCAAAGCCCAAGGCGAAGGACACATGCCTTGATACGCTCCTGTAGTTTCGTGCTATTGAAGGGAAGGATGAAGGAGTCACATAGTCGATTTCTTCCTGAGCTCACTCATCTTCCAACTCATCCTTCGGAATGTCTACTACATCTCTAAATGACGCAACACCGCTGGTGTAGCTCAAGGTGTTGCGAAGCTCCGGTTCTATGGCACTTTCTCCAAGGAATTTAGCTTTCCAGAGATTTGTCGCTTGTTGGGAACTATCACTTTCAACCAATAGCAATCGCTTGACGGGTTTCAGTATATATGCAGTGCCCTCCAAAACTTTTCGAATATAAAAAGGCGAAGCATTCTTAAAACTGACCTCTTTCCGTTTCACTATCAAAAACACAGTCTGACCAGCAGCATGCGTTCTGTCACTATTCAAGGACAAATTCTGTGTAACACCTGAGTCTTGGGAACTAGCTACATGAGCCTCTTATTTAATTTGATGTTAGTACCTATCAGCGGCCCACTCTTTCCGCTGGGAGAAGGTGGAGAAAACTGGATTCCATTTAGGTCCGTTGAGGAGAAACAAGGGTTCATTCAGAGCTCCGCATGCCTGTGCAAGCCTTATACACTTGTTGCGGCAGGTTCCGAAGAGGTTGACCGCTGATGACTGTTCCACCCCAATAGCCACGTATCTCATCGACGCGCAGGACACCTTGAGACTGGAGGTTTTTTTTATAGAGGTTTTCGCCATCCTCACGATCCCGGCGGTCAAGTCAATATGCCCTCTCCGTGTAGCACACAACGTACCACTGTCGCAGAAACATGCCGAGAGATTACGCTGACAGGGGACTGGCAGCGCATACTAGCCCCCGCTCAGCTACTCCAGGGTCACCAAGATCGTACTGAGCAAACGAATTCTGAGCAACTCAGGGCTCTAAATTTTGAATTCCTAGAAATGGAAGCCTATCGCCATGTAATAATCGAGTCAAGCACGATAGCCCAAATAACTGCCGACTGTAGCAGATCTGCAATTTGAAAGGATACATTCAGCTTTCCACACCAAAAAACCATTGAGTCTCATGTGTTTAACTGTACACAGTTCAGTTTCAGACCTCTGGTCCTGCATTGGTTCATTTAATTTTTCAGCATATAGTGCGACAGGACTCACTGCCCTCCCCGCATATCCACTCAATTTATTCGAAGGAACAAGTTTGTTGTACAAAAATACGCTCTTCCGTAATACTTCATAAGCTGAACTAGTTTCTATTTGGTAATCTTTACGGTACCTCACGCTTCTGCTCATTGCGGTGCTTGCCTGGTCTGGGACACATCTGCACTTCGAAGATTCCTGCAGAGAACTGCCACGCCCCCTTTCTGCGGCCCCTGAACAATAACTGCCTGCCCTGAACACAGAAACAGGTAGGTCCTCGTTAATGCAGTTGTAAAGCTCCCGACGGCGAGCAGCTTGCACTGGCCAAGCCGACCTTTCAAACTTGCTAGCTTTGGCCCTAGATGCCGCTAGGTTTGGAAAAGGTGCGTGAGGACGCTCATTATAGGTACTTCGTGGTTCCCAGGTTTCGTGTGTTAATGTGTAGTCTGGTCTATTTTTTCCATGGAAGATGCCTTGCACATTATGTTGCGAACTTGATACGTCAATAACTATGTCGTCTATTTTTCATATTACTTCGTTACAATTTACTGCTCGACAGTGTGTGTAACGTCTGGTACATCGATACTTCTCCTTGTCCTGGACATTTATGCAGACGACATCACTGAATATTTCTAGCATCAACGAATTTAACCTAGTTATTCTGACTATACCCGTTTAATCTTGGTCCATGTTTATGTTATGGTCTTTAAACGTTTCAGCACCTTAATCTAATAATATATTATCTACTGAGAAAGATCTAACAAGCAGCAGACTTTGAAGTCAGAACGGTCACAGGCTGGATACATCATCTTGAAAAGATAAGACCGCTTTCATTGTAATTTCATTATTTATGAGCACCAGGGGTTTCACAGCATTTTAGCTGCATCATCAGGTGGAAATTCTAAAAATTGATAAAGACTCACGTAAAACAAGAAGAGATAACTAAAATGAGAAGTGTATACGGGACGATCATACTCGCAAAAACAAGTCATGTTCTGGTCGAGAGAAGAGAATGGTATGACACAGCGTTTAAGGTCAGCAAACATTCGATAAGTAGGGGGTGACAAGTTTTGAAGTAAGATTCAAATAGCATCAGACAAATTCTAAATTGGGCTTCAGTACTCACGTATCAGAATACGGCCAACTGTCACTAACCTGTATATCAGGTTTCAGGTTTCTCGTCGGAATAGTAATGGTAACACTTGAAATATTCTTGAGGAAGTGGAGATTATGCGTTCCCTGAAAAAGTTCCCTTAATATGCCCTCAATGGGCTAGTCGAGCTCAGAGGTCCTGGTTTATTACCCAGTTTCTACTGCATCACCTATAAATAATAGCGTACGCCAGTGATTAGTTGGGTCCTACTTCCTCTTGTGTTACTATATCTTTCTTTATAAGCTTATATCATCCTGTTTTGTCGATTCCGTACTTTCAGGAAAAATTGTTTTATTTTCTTATCATCCAACCCTCTCTATGACCTTGACTCAATCAGTTTATGTTCAGTAGCCATTTCTGAGTGGTTTCGTTTTGGTGCTACATTATTTTAGATAAAATTAAATTAGCTATCTTGTTAGTGAACTTTCATTCTGTTTACTGAATTTTAAGTCTTTCTGTAGGACGCGTCACGCATTGTTAATACAAAGCTTACAAGTACACGCTTTTGTTAGTACTTTTTATAAATTACCGTTGCATGTCATAGTTTAGAACTTTTAATAGCTGCTAACTAAAATCCTCTTTGAATTAACGTGCTACTTTTCATTGGACAACATTGTCACGAATCGTAGTTTTTAAGAACTCACCTTGTTTTTGACACACTGTAAGGAGTTGCCCAGCCTTCTCATCAGCTCAGCTATCATTCTACTTTTCTCGTTATCCGTGGATGCGCATGAGCACTCCACATGACCCCTCTCACACCACGTCGCTATCTGGCGTTTCTGCAGTTCCTTCTTGACACTCTGTCTGTCAGTACACAATCCAATACGCGGACTTACTGTGGGTAAATTTAGCCTCTTACCATCTACCATCGTAATGATGATGATGTTTGATTTGCGGGGCCACAACTGCCCGATTATCAGCGCCCGTACAAATTCCCAATCTCTAGACAGTACAGTCTCGGCACTTTCACGAATGATGATGAAATGATGAGGACAACACAAACACCCAGTCTACGAGTGGAGAAAATCCCCGACCCGGCCCGGAATCGAACGCGGAACCCCTGATCCAGCAGCAGCAACGCTAGCCACGAGACCACGAGCTGCCGAACGGCTTCGCAATGCGTTGCTTTCTGCCGACGGAGCCGTTTAGTTACGAGACTATGTTCAGCTCTTTTTCACTTCACGTCTTCTCGTGCTAAGCTTTAAAATACACTGAAGAGCCAAAGAAACTTGTACACCTGCCTAATATCGTGTAGGGCCCCCGCAAGCACGCAGAAGCGCCGCAGCACGACGCGGCATGGGCTCGACTAATGTCTGAAGTCGTGCTGGAGGGAACTGATACCATAAATCATGCAGGGTTCTTCATAAATCCGTAAGATTACGAGGGGGTGGAGATCTCTTCTGAGCATCATGTTGCAGATATGCTCAATAATGTTCATGTCTGGGGAGCTTGGTGGCCAGTGGAAGTGTTTCAACTCAGAAGCGTGTTCCTGGAGCCACTCTGTAGCAGTTCTCAATGTGTAGGGTGCCGCAATGTACTGCTGGAATTGCCCAAGTCCGCCGGAATGCACGATGGACATGAATGAATGGATGCGGGTGGTCAGACAGGATCCTTACGAACGTGTCACCTCTCAGAGTCGTATGTAGGCGTATCAGGGGTCCCATATTAATCCGACTGCTCACGCCCTAACCAATTACAGAGCCTTCACCAGCTTTAACATTCCCCTGCTGACATGCAGGGTCCATGGAATCGCGAGTCTGTCTCCGTACCCGTAAACGTCCATACGCTTGATACAATTTGAAGCGAGACTCGTCCGATCAGGCAACACATTTCCAGTCATCAACAGTCCAATGTCGGTGTTGACGGGCCCAGGCGAGGCGTAAAGCTTTATGTTGTGTAGTCATCAAGGGTAGAAGAGTGGGCCTTCGGGTCAGAAAGCCCATATCGATGATGTTTCGTTGAATAGTTCGTACGCTGACACTCGTTGCCGGCCCAGCATTGAAATCTTCAGCAATTTGAAGAAGAGTAGCAGTTATGTCACGTTGAACGATTCTCTTCAGTCGTCGTTGCCCCGTTTTTTCTTTTTTCTTTTTTTTGGCCGAAACGATGTCGGAGATCTGATGTTTTACCTGATTTCTGATATTCACGGCATACTCAAGATACGGTCGTACGGGAAAATCCTTACTTCGTCGCTACCTCGGAGATGCTGTGTCCCATCGCTCGTGCGTCGACTATAACACTATGTTCAGACTCACTTAAATCTTGATAAGCTGCCATTGTAGCAGCAGTAATCGATGTAGGAACTGCGCCAGACACTTGTTGTCTAATACAGGCGTTGCTGACCGCGGCGCCATATTCTGTCTGTTTACGTCGAGGGAACATTAGCTGCGCAAATTTCACATAATCCCGTACATAATTATTTACAAAAATGGCTCTGAGCACTATGGGACTTAACTTCTGAGGTCATCAGTACCCTATAACCTATATCTACTTAAACCTAACTAACCTAAGGACATCACACACATCCATGCCCGAGGCAGGATTCGAGCCTGCGACGGTAGCGGTCACGCGGTTCCACACTGTAGCGCCTAGATCCGCTCGGCCACTCCGGCTCGCGATTATTTACAGTTTGTGCTGTTATCACTATTTCGGTACATGGGAACGCCGCTAGATCACGAGATACTGTTATTCAGGTTGAGTGGAGTTTAGTATCTTACCTATCTTCTGCTCTCTTCTTAGGAATTTCTTTTCATTAGCTTTCGTCCTTTCTATGTATCACGGGAGCATTGTATGTTATTTTATACTGATGATGAGCGCTGCTCATCCCATTCTCTTTCCTAGATCGCAACATGGCTTGATTTTGTGTGTATGTTCATTCCAAACACACTTCTCATTTTAGTTATGTTGTCTTATACGAGTTGCAGATAACATTTCATCAGAATTTCTAAAATCATTGGGGGAAGTGGCAACAAAACGACTATTCACGTTGGTGTGTAGAATATATGGGTCTGGCGACATACCATCTGACTTTCGGAAAAGCATCATCCACACAATTCCGAAGGCGGCAAGAGCTGACAAGTGCGAGAATTATCGCACAATCAGCTTAACAGCTCATGCATCGAAGCTGCATACAAGAATAGTATACAGAAGAATGGAAAAGAAAATTGATAATGCGCTAGGTGACGATCAGTTTGGCTTTAGGAAAAGTAAAGGGACGACAGAGGCAATTCTGACGTTACGGCTAATAATGGAAGCAAGGCTAAAGAAAAATCAAGACACTTTCATAGGATTTGTCGACCTGGAAAAAGCGTTCGACAATATAAAATGGTGCAAGCTGTTCGAGAATCTGAAAAAAGTAGGGGTAAGCTATAGGGAGAGACGGGTCATATACAATATGTACAACAACCAAGAGGGAATAATAAGAGTGGACGATCAAGAACGAAGTGCTCGTATTAAGAAGGGTGTAAGTCAAGGCTGTAGCCTTTCGCCCCTACTCTTCAATCTGTACATCGAGGAAGCAATGATGGAAATAAAAGAAAGGTTCAGGAGTGGAATTAAAATACAAGGTGAAAGGATATCAATGATACGATTCGCTGATGACATTGCTATCCTGAGTAAAAGTGAAGAAGAATTAAATGACCTGGTGAACGGAATGAACAGTCTAATGAGTACACAGTATGGTTTGAGAGTAAATCGGAGTAAGACGAAGGTAATGATAAGTAGTAGAAATGGGAACAGCGAGAAACTTAACATCAGGATTGATGGTCACGAAGTCAATGAAGTTAAGGAATTCTGCTACCTAGGCAGTAAAATAACCAATGACGGACGGGGCAAGGAAGACATCAAAAGCAGACTCGCTATGGCAAAAAAGGCATTTCTGGCCAAGAGAAGTCTACTAATATCAAATACCGGCCTTAATGTGAGGAAGAAATTTCTGAGGATGTACGTCTGGAGTACAGAATTGTATGATAGTGAAACATGGACTGTGGGAAAACAGGAACAGAAGAGAATCGAAGCATTTGAAATGTGGTGCTATAGACGAATGTTGAAAATTAGGTGGACTGATAAGGTAAGGAATGAGGAGATTCTACGCAGAATCGGAGAGGCAAGGAATATGTGGAAAACACTGATAAGGAAAAGGGACAGGATGATAGTACATCTGCTAAGACATGAGGGAATGACTTCCATGGTACTAGAGGGAGCTGTAGAGGGCAAAAACTGTAGAGGAAGACAGAGATTGGAATACGTCAAGCAAATAATTGAGGACGTAGGTTGCAAGTGCTACTCTGAGATGAAGAGGTTAGCACAGGAAAGGAATTCGTGGCGGGCCGCATCAAACCAGTCAATAGACTGATGACCAAAAAAATAATACTGGCTGCACCTGCTGATGCGGCTAAAATGCGGCCATACACTGTCGTGCCTGTAAATGAATGGCCTAGAGCTAAGGCAGTTTTGTTTTTGTTGTGGTCTTCAGTCCTGAGACCGGTTTGATGCAGCTCTCCATGCTACCGTATCCTGTGCAAGCTTCTTCATCTCCCAGTACCTACTGCAGCCTACATCCTTCTGAATCTGCTTAGTGTATTCATCTCTTGGTCTCCCTCTACGATTTTTACCCTCCACGCTGCCCTCCAATACTAAATTCGTGATCCCTTGATGCCTCAAAACATGTCCTACCAACCGATCCCTTCTTGTAGTTAAGTTGTGCCACAAACTCCTCTTCTCCCCAATGCTATTCAATACCTCCTCATTAGTTATGTAATGTATCCATCTAATCTTCAGCATTCTTCTGTAGCACCACGTTTCGAAAGCTTCTAGTCTCTTCTTGACCAAACTACTGTATTTATCGTCAATGTTTCACTTCCATACATGGCTACACTCCATACAAATACTTTCAGAAACGACTTCCTGACACTTAAATCTATACTCGGTGTTAACAAATTTCTCTTCTTCAGAAACGCTTTCCTTGCCATTGGCAGTCTACATTTTATGTCGTCTCTACTTCGACCATCATCAGTTATTTTGCTCCACAAATAGCAAACCTCCTTTACTACTTTAAGTGTCTCATTTCCTAATCTAGTTCCCTCAGCATCAGCCGACTTAATTCGACTGCATTCCATTATCCTCGTTGTATCTTTTCTGAAATCTAATAGCTCTCCGTTTAGTTTTCGAATTTTATCATTGATGTTTACACGGTGTTTAACAAGCACACTGGACATAAAAATAGTCACCTCAGAAGACATCACGCTGATACCGGATAGCACCGTTCTGCTTAGCAACAGTCCTCATGTTTCTTTAGGTATACGGTTTCCAGCTGAAGCCACTCACTAGTGATTAGATTCTGCAGAGCTATATGCGAAGACACTGATTGCCACGTTTCAACTCCTGTTCAAAAAGTCCTAGACATTTTCTTTGGGAGTGAGATAGGGTAAATTAGTGAGCCACATGTGAAGCCATAGCGTCACACCATAAGCGTGTAGGTGCTGATATGCGAACACTGGAGTAGTCATCTAGAAAGACTGGAGTATCCACAGCATATTCATCATGAAGATGTAGAATTGTAGAAGAGAGGGCACCCCGACTGCTGAAACAAACATCCTCGTTCATGTTCACCGTAAACTGAATACTGGTCCACACTAAAGGTACGAATACACCACCAAAACATGATATCTAGCCTCGACATCACCTTCCACACACTGCTGGTTATACATCTCACTGGTCTGACGCTGCAGTGAACTCCTTTCTTTTTGTCTCATCAGTCTTCTGACTGGTTAGATGCGGCCCGCCACGAATTTCCCTCTTGTGCCAACCACTTCATCTCCGAGTAGCACTTGCAAGCTACGACCTCAATTATTTGTTGGATGTATGCCGACCTCTGTCTTATTTTACAGTTTTTCCCCCTACAGCTCCCTCTAATACCATGGAAGACATTCTCTGGTGTCCCAACGGACGTCCTATGATCCTGTTTCTTCTCCTTATCAATGTTTTCCACCAATTGTTTTCCTCACCGATTCTGCGCAGAATCTCCTCACATCCGTCTGTAGCACCACATCTAAAATGCTTCGATTGTCTTCTGTTCCGGTTTGCCCATTGTGCATGTTTCACTACCATACAATGCTGTACTCCAAACGTACATTCTCAGAAATTTCTTCCTCAAATTAAGGCCTGTGTTTTATACTAATAGACTTCTCTAGGACAGGAGTATCCTTTTTGACAGTGCTAGTCTGCTTTGATGTCCTCCTTGCTCCGTCCGTCATTGACTATTTTGCTGCCTAGGTAGCAAAATTCCTTGATTTCATCTCCTTTGTGACCATCAGTACTGATGTTTTTCACTATTCTCATTTCTGATACTTCTCATTACTTTCTCCTTTCTACGTTTTACTCTCAATCCATAATCTGTACTCATCAGAATGATCCTTCCATTCACCATATCACGTAATTCTTTTTCACTTTCGCTCAGAATAGCAATGTCATCAGCGAATCGCATCAGTGATATCCTTCCACCTTGAATTTTAATTCCATTCCTGAACCTTCAATCACTGCTTCTTCGATGTACGGATTGAAAAATACATAGTTTTTCATCCAAGCGCTTCGTTCTTGGTCGTCCAACTTATTATTCCCTCTTGGTTCTTGTACATATTGTACTGTATGTTACCCGTCTCTCCCTTCTTCTGTGTATTATTCTTGTCAGCAACCTGGATGCGTGAGCTGTTAATTTGATTGTGCCATAATTGTCGCACTTGTCAGCTCTTGCAGTCTTCGGAATTGTGTGCATGATATTCTTCCGTAGTCAGAGGGTATGGCACCAGACTCATACATTCTACACCCCAACGTGAATAGTCGTTTTGTTACCACTTTCCCCAATCATTTTAGAAATTCCAATGGAATATTATAAATCCCTTCTGCCTTATTTGATCTTAAGTCCTCCAAAGCTATCTTAAATTCTGTTTCTAATACTGATACCCTATCTCTTCCTGTTTCTTCTTTTATCACATCAGACAAATCTTCCCCCTCATAGTGGCTTTCAATGTATTCTTTCCACCTACCAGCTCTCTCCTCTGCATTTAACAGTGGAATTCCTGATGCATTTTAGTGTTATCACCCTCTCTTTTAATGTCACGAAGGTTGTTTTGACTTTCCTGCATGCTGAGTAGGTCTTTCCATCAATAATTTCTTTTCGATTTCTGTACATTTTTCATGTAGCCATTTCGTCATAGCTTCCCTGCACTTCTTATTTATTTCATTCTTCAGCTAGGTGTATTTCTGTATTCATGACTTTTTCTGAACATTTTTGTATTTTCTTCTTTCATCGATCAACTGAAGCTTTTTTTCCGTTACCATGGGGTCTTCGCTGTTACCTTCTTCGCACCTAAGTTTCTCTTTCCTACTTCCAAGATTGCCCTTTTTAGAGATTTCATTTCATCTTCAAATGTACTACCTTCTGACCTATTCCTTAGTGCTGTATCTATAGCCTTAGAGAATTTCCAGAATGTTTCGTATTTCTTTATTACTTCTGTATTCCACTTCTTCACGTACTGATTCTTGCTGACAATTTCTTGAACTACAGCGTACCCTTCGTCGCTGCCACATTGTGAACTGAGTCTATATCTGCTCCTAGGTACACCTTATACTCCAGTATCTGAGTCGGAATCTCTGTCTGACAATGTTGTAATCCAACTGAAATGTTTCCGTACCACCCCGTCCCTAATTTGAAACGTGGGAAAGACGGCACCCGTCGTACCATACTAGACTTCAGCAGATAGTTACTATCCGATATTTATGTTGTAATGCTCACTGAAGACTTGCGCCGCTGTGAGAGTTAACTATCTCTAAACGTCCCTTTAATGCAGTTCCTTTCGCAATGCTCGGTCGAGAACTGGTTGAGATGTATCAGAATTCATTGGCAGCAGCAGTTTCAATTGGTTGTCTGTTGTGGAGCCATCATACGAGTGCAAATCCTTGTCGGGTCTGAAACTGATTTTTATTGACAAAGTGTAAAACTCGTCTTCGCTCCCTGCCTGTTAGGATGTTTTTACACCCGCTGTACTTACGCCGTTTAGCACAGTTGCTAGCTGTACACCGTTCCTTGTAGGCACCGTAGTTAGTCCTATTGATACACAAAAAAAACGGGAACTTCATTAATGATTTCGAGATGGGCACGTCTAAACCTGATAGCTCGTTTGTGTCATTGTGTCACATCTCCATATCACTCAGTCCTACTGCGCTGATTCGATTCAGTTGGTTGATATATAAATACGAGTGTACTGTCATAACTTACGTCGGCGATGAAGACACACATGAGTGATCCAAAGTGGCCCCCGCGCTCTCTTGTGACAGTGACTGATTTTTAGCGGTTAGCTTATGTTCGGCTGGGACACGATTCAATTTTCCGTCTCGTCATCGTCATGGAGTTTCCCTCGATTGGCTAGAATTATTGCTAGGATGCTTCCCTTAGAAATATAGGGGATTGTTTTCGGACCAGGCCTTCACAGTTGAGTTAAAATTTCCTTCCTCTTCGACCTTGAGAGCGACAGAGAGTTAACTTTAACCTGTCCGTATTTCTGGCTCGTGAATATTGCGACAGCAACACTTTTCATCCTTTCATATCCCGAGCTGAACTCAAAATTAGCATCGGTACCGTGGAAATAGTTTAAAGTTAGCCCTGTTCCTCCATGATATTCAGAGCGCGGTAGACGTCGCCGCTCAGATTGATACTGTTTTCTTTTACTTCTGAAAGGAATTTCACATCGTTCCACACTGCCGTTCAGGGAAAACAATACGAACTTACATAGTATCGGACCAGATTTGCAACCGCATACATGACTTCCTTGCAGATATAACTAGAAAAATCGAAACAAAATTGACAGATGTGAAGGTAATTTCAGGTGTACGTTAAGGAACTGAGTTAGAACCATTAATCTTTGCAGTACATACAGGGTGACTATACGAAATAAAATTGTTATAACTTCTGAACTGTTTCCGTTAGGACGTTGAAACGGCACGGTTGGCCGGGGAGCATAATGGGAAAGGGTACGCACATGGTTTGCTTTAGGCCACTTCCATTTGGATGGGTTCGTCAAAAAGCAAAATGGGCGCTTCTGGGGGACTGAGGATCTGCATTTCGGCATCGAGAAGTCTCTTCACCCTAAACGCGTGACTGTATGGTGTGCAGCGTCCAGTCAGAATAATCGGTTCGACATTCCTTGCTGACACGGTGACTACAGAATGGTACATGAAGGTTTTGAAAGATGATTTCATCCCTATTATTCAAAGTGACCCTGATTTCGACATGGTGTGGTTCCTGCAAGACGGAGCTCGACTCCATCGAAACACGAGAGTGTTTGACGTCCCGGAGGAGCACTTTGGGGACATGTCATAATCTAAATCCGAATATCTGTACTGACGTTTACATGTCGAATAAAGTGTGCCCACGTCATAGCTTCAACTAGTTTACTTTTTTTCATATAGTTCAATAATTGGTTCAAATGGCTCTGAGCACTATGGGACTCAACTGCTGAGGTCATTAGTCCCCTAGAACTTAGAACTAGTTAAACCTAACTAACCTAAGGACATCACACACATCCATGCCCGAGGCAGGATTCGAACCTGCGACCGTAGCGGTCTCGCGGTTCCAGACTGCAGCGCCAGAACCGCGCGGCCACTTCGGCCGGCAGTTCAATAATTGTCACTCTGTATCAGTAACTTAGTAGGAAACGTTGGAAGCTCCATCGCAGATGATGTAGCTGTGGATAAGATGGTAGTAACGCCAGAAGACTGTAGCTATTTGCAGTAGGACCTTCAGAAATGGTCCAAATGGCTCTGAGCACTATGGGACTTAACATCGATGGTCATCAGTCCCCTAGAACTTAGAACTACTTAAACCTAACTAACCTAAGGACATCACACAACACCCAGCCATCACGAGGCAGAGAAAATCCCTGACCCCGCCGGGAATCGAACCCGGGAACCCGGGCGTGGGAAGCGAGAACGCTACCGCACGACCACGAGATGCGGGCAGGGACCTTCAGACGTTTGATGAATGATACAGGTACGGGCAGTTGACACTGAGTGTAACGTATTGGGTATACATAGGAGAAGAAATACTGTACTGTACAAGTACATTACCGATGAAAATTTACTACACTAAATACGTATAATACACTCCTGGAAATTGAAATAAGAACACCGTGAATTCATTGTCCCAGGAAGGGGAAACTTTATTGACACATTCCTGGGGTCAGATACATCACATGATCACACTGACAGAACCACAGGCACATAGACACAGGCAACAGAGCATGCACAATGTCGGCACTAGTACAGTGTATATCCACCTTTCGCAGCAATGCAGGCTGCTATTCTCCCATGGAGACGATCGTAGAGATGCTGGATGTAGTCCTGTGGAACGGCTTGCCATGCCATTTCCACCTGGCGCCTCAGTTGGACCAGCGTTCGTGCTGGACGTGCAGACCGCGTGAGACGACGCTTCATCCAGTCCCAAACATGCTCAATGGGGGACAGATCCGGAGATCTTGCTGGCCAGGGTAGTTGACTTACACCTTCTAGAGCACGTTGGGTGGCCCGGGATACATGCGGACGTGCATTGTCCTGTTGGAACAGCAAGTTCCCTTGCCGGTCTAGGAATGGTAGAACGATGGGTTCGATGACGGTTTGGATGTACCGTGCACTATTCAGTGTCCCCTCGACGATCACCAGTGGTGTACGGCCAGTGTAGGAGATCGCTCCCCACACCATGATGCCGGGTGTTGGCCCTGTGTGCCTCGGTCGTATGCAGTCCTGATTGTGGCGCTCACCTGCACGGCGTCAAACACGCATACGACCATCATTGGCACCAAGGCAGAAGCGACTCTCATCGCTGAAGACGACACGTCTCCATTCGTCCCTCCATTCACGCCTGTCGCGACACCACTGGAGGCGGGCTGCACGATGTTGGGGCGTGAGCGGAAGACGGCCTAACAGTGTGCGGGACCGTAGCCCAGCTTCATGGAGACGGTTGCGAATGGTCCTCGCCGATACCCCAGGAGCAACAGTGTCCCTAATTTGCTGGGAAGTGGCGGTGCGGTCCCCTACGGCACTGCGTAGGATCCTACGGTCTTGGCGTGCATCCGTGCGTCGCTGCGGTCCGGTCCCAGGTCGACGGGCACGTGCACCTTCCGCCGACCACTGGCGACAACATCGATGTACTGTGGAGACCTCACGCCCCACGTGTTGAGCAATTCGGCGGTACGTCCACCCGGCCTCCCGCATGCCCACTATACGCCCTCGCTCAAAGTCCGTCAACTGCACATACGGTTCACGTCCACGCTGTCGCGGCATGCTACCAGTGTTAAAGACTGCGATGGAGCTCCGTATGCCACGGCAAACTGGCTGACACTGACGGCGGCGGTGCACAAATGCTGCGCAGCTAGCGCCATTCGACGGCCAACACCGCGGTTCCTGGTGTGTCCGCTGTGCCGTGCGTGTGATTATTGCTTGTACAATAATGCAGTGTCCGGAGCAAGTATGGTGGGTCTGACACACCGGTGTCAATGTGTTCTTTTTTCCATTTCCAGGAGTGTACATTCGTAGCAACCTCAAGTGGAATGACGACATAAAACAAGTAGTAGGAAAAGCAGATACCAGAATGAGATACAAAGAAAGAATGTTAAGGACATGTAATACATTTATAAAAGAAACGGCTTACAAAACACTTCTTCGACCATTCCCGGTAGGATTAATAGAAGATATAGAGAATACAGGGCGAAGAGCGGCGTGTTTCATCATGAGAGTTTTTATTCGGTTTTAGTTGATTTGGAGGAGGGGATCAAACCGCGAGGTCATAGGTTCCATCGGATTACGGAAGGATGGAGAAGGAGGTCGGCCGGGTCCTTGTAGGAATGAACATGGAATTTGCCCGAAGAGACGGAGGGTAATCACGGAGAACCTAAATTGAGTTGTTCGGAAGCGGGTTTGAACCACTACGATATCTCGCTCGGCATGAGATCATTTAGTCGGTGACAGAACGTGACACATATGCTCAACAGACTCCAGTGCAGACTCTACAAGAGAGGCGTTGTGCACCACCGAGAGGTTTACTTCTTAAGTTCCGGGAGAGTACGTTAGTCAGACAACATGCTACTTCCTCTAACACACGTCTCACGAAACGACCACAACGAGAAATTCGAGAAATGAGAGCAAATACAGAGGTTTACTAGCAATCATTCATCCCAATCACCATTCGCGAAGAGAAGAGGGACAAGGAGACCAGATACAAGTGCCAGAAGTACCCTCGACCACACAACGTCAGGAGGCTTGCAGAGTAAATATAGAAGCAGGACCCGCGAGTCTCTTCAGTCCAAGAGACCAAAGAGTGTGACGCCCACAGGCCAGTGAGGCTTTGAGCGTAATGAACGAGTGTGACGCGACAGTGTCTGCCGACGGGCGGGGCGCCGTCCACGCCCGCGTCGCAGCTGCCCGGGCTTTGTCCGGTTACGCGAGCCTGCCGGTCTGCAATATTTACAGACTCGCTAGACACCGTGCGGCGCTAGTTTACCAATCACCCTAATGGCTGCCGTAGCTCGAGCCGGCAGAGTGGACGGCGGCGGGGGGCAGGGGGGGAGGTGAAGTGGGGGGTTGCCACTCCTGGCCGAAGCGTCCAGCTCTTTACGAGCGCCGCCAAAGTGCATCTGCCAATTAAATTTTGCGAGCCGTGGGTGACTGCCAAGGGGCTAACTACAGCGGCCGACGTCGCACGAGTGCTCCTGTTTTAGTGATGAGCGCGCAGCGCGCCGTGGCGCGGGCGCGTCACCGTAGAGACACAGGCATCGCCCCCCCCCCCCCAATTCTATCCTGGCTGCCATAATTTCTCTCTCTCTCCCTCGCTCTCTGTCTCTCTCTCTCTCTCTCCATCTCTCTCCATCTCTCTCCATGATAAACATACATACATGACAAGACGGAGTACTGTACACTTTCACTCAAAAGTTGGCACCAATGGAACAGAACCGGCGTGGCATCAGATGAACTGCAGAGGTAATGGCCGCATTCTCTTCTTCACACAACACCTCTTCTCCTATGTGACACTGGGATGACTATATTCTCAGTTTTCACCTGTCGCGAAATAATGTACTGACGAAAATAAATAGCAACACTAAAAAATAATTAATGTACAACAATGAAATTTCGGGGAATATATTTGCCTAGGTAACATATGAAAGTGATAGACAATCCAAGATCACAGGTTAATATAAGCGCGAGATGAGTCATAGGAAATGTGAAATCCTGGTACATTAGTAACCGGTATAATCGCCAGAAAGTTCAAGCATACAAATGTGCATGCATTGTGTTACACAGTTGCCAGATGTCAGTTTGTGAAATGAAGTTTCATTCTTGCTGCTCTTACTCGGTCAGTACAGGGACGGTTAATACTGTTCGTGAATGACTCTTGAGTTGTCGTCTGATGATGCCCCATATGTGCTCGATTACAGGCAGATCTTATGATTGAGTAGGTCAGGCTAATACGTCGACACTGTGTAGAGCATGTTGGGTTACAATAGCCGTATATGGGCGAGTGTTAGCCTGTTGGAAAACACCCCCTTTGAATGTTATCCACGAATGGCAGCACAACCGATCGAATAACGAGACTGACCAACAAATCTGCAATCAGGGGGCGTAGGTCCAATATGTTTAGCACACAGGTTGGCTGGACTCCCATAACTGGACTCCTCATAACCAACACATGGCCATCACTGGCCCCGAGGTAGAAACAGTTTTCATTAGAAAACAACAGACCTTCTCCATGCCCTCCAATGTGCTCTCGCTTGACGACACAGAAGTCACAAATAGTGATTTGTGGTCATTGGAATGCAAACTACATGGCGTCTGTTTAGCAGCTGTCCTTTAAGTAACCGATTTATAACAGTTCGCGCTAACTGCTTTTCAAATTGCTGCTGCGTGCAGTACGACACGCCCGAGCCGTATCAGAAACACGATGGTCTACCCTCTCGATAGTGCCACGCTACCGTCCGGAGGATGGTCTTCTTACGGCTAGCAGTCTTGTACAATGACTACACTCCTACCAGGCCTTTCTGCATTATCGCAAAAGAAGTGGGGTACGTGGAAGAAACCTCCACGAAGATTGCAATAACAGAAGAACAAGAAATGAGTAGCAGTCGTGTGAACCCTGGGCAACGTCAGAAGACGCTACGAAGCGCGCTGACGGCAGATCCTTTCACTACTGGTCTCCATTCAAATGGACTGCATTCCGACCGGTCTTTCTCAAGACCATTTGTTTTTATCTCCATACACATCGAGGGATTTTTCCGAGAGAAAGAAGTTTTAGTAGAAAATTTATATTAAAAATATACATGTGACATTCTTTCAGTCCAGGAAACTCACAGGGAAAGTACTAAAAACCGTCCAAGAATTGCTGGTGTGGAATTAATACTGGAAAGACCTCACTACAAATACGGCTTTACCATCTTTGCCAGATTAACGTCAATATCACAACAGCCTCACTGACTGAAGACAACAACATCGAGCTCCTCACAGTGCGAACTCCATTCTTCTGTGTAACATCAGTCTACAAACCACGCGATACCAATTTCAGCATTAAAACACCAGCCAGCTTCAACAATCAGGACCTGAACTTTGTTATAGGAGATTTCAATAGCAGCAGCACATCATCGTGATACCCAGATACCGACACCACACGAAACGAATCTAGAAACAGAGTCTGAGGCTCATGACCTACATCTGATCCTTGATCCGAAGCTCCGACCTTCCTTTAACAGTGGCAGGTGGAAAAGAGGGTACAACCCAGACGACATCTTTGTTTCTTCAAAGGCAGCTGTACAATGTACTAAGACTGTAGGAGAGCCCATCGCTCGTACCTAACATTGACTTGTCACATGCACTGTGAACCCTGTAGTAGCGTCTGAAGAGGTACCATTCAAGAGGAGCTTTAACTTCAAGAAGGCTGACTGGCAGAATTTCAGTGGAGCTTGACTCAGAAGTGATAAGCATTCCACCGCAACCTGAAATGTACGAAACTTTCATCAAATGCGTCCAAGTTAAGAGGAAATCTATTCCGTGAGGATTCAGAACTCAGTATGTTCCATGCATGTCCAGTGACGACAAACTCCTGTTAGAAAAAGACCAAACTCTCTATGAACAGGATCCATTTGCAGAAGAAACGATCCAAGGTCGTGAAATGTTAGTGCAAGCCATTTCATCAATTCGAAATACCAAGTGGAGTAACCAGGTAGAGAACGTCGAGATGAACATGAACAGCTGACAAACCTGTAAACTGCTTAGAAACCTGAGCGGCGAGCCTGTAAAATCACAAGACAATTTTAGGAGTGTAACTCCTGATAAAGAGGCAACCCAGCTCTTGCAGCGCAGCAAAATAAAAGCAGGGACGCCCAAAGAAGCTCTTCAGCGCGATCAAGAAACAGAGAATTATTTTCTTTATAATTCCTTCTCCACAGCTGAACTCGAAGCTGCCATCTCCAGTTTGAAAATGCATAAGGCTGCAGGTGTCGATGACCTTAGAGTTGAACAGATAATAAACATCGGCTGTAAAACGATGGGGTGGCTATTAAGTCTAATTAACACATGTGTCGCCAAGCTACACATCCCCAAAATGTGGCGGAAGTCTCGGGTCATTGCAATACTTAAGCCTGGGAAGGAACTGAACGATACAAACAATTTTCAATCTGTCTCCCTTTTACGCCACACCTTCAAGATATTAGAACGGCTGGTACTTAATCGAATCAGTGCCACCCTCTAAGTCAAACGTATCTCTCAACAAGCAGGCTTTCGTGCTCGCAAATCATGCTGTAGTCAGATCTTGAATCTAACTCAGCTAATCGAGGTCGGTTTTGGGCGTAGTGAGATTACTGGAGTCGCTTTTGTTGATCTAACAGCTGCATACGACACTGTAAATCACTGGAAACTGTTAAAGGAAGCGTATGACTTTACTAATGTCTTCCAATTAACATCCATTATCAGCACCTTCCTCCAGAACAGAATATTATAAGTTTCATTACAGTGTAAGAGGAGTTAGCGTTCTCGCTTCCCACGCCCGGGTTCCCGGGTTCGATTCCCGGCGGGGTCAGGGATTTTCTCTGCCTCGTGATGGCTGGGTGTTGTGTGCTGCCCTTAGGTTAGTTAGGTTTAAGTAGTTCTAAGTTCTAGGGGACTTATGACCACAGCAGTTGAGTCCCATAGTGCTCAGAGCCATTTTTTTGTAAGAGGAGTAGACGGCGAACGCAGAAGAACGCTCTCCCCCATGGCAGTGTGCTTGCTCCAGCACTGCACAATATCTAGATAAAGGATCAGCCTGTACCAGCAATTACTACGCTCTTCAACTATGCTGATGACACAGCAGTAGCTATTCAGTGGCCAACCCTTAAAGAAGTAGATGGAAGGCTGTCTCTAGCAATGGATGAACTCTCCAAGTACTATGTTGCCAACCACCTGAAGCCCAATCCCAGTAAAACACAAGTGAGCGCCTTCCACTTACGAAACAGGGAAGCGCAGCAAAAGGAAATTGGTGGTAAGGTCTTATAGGACCATACTGCTGAGGTCATCGGTCCCTAAGCTTACGCACTATCTACTATAACAAACTAACTTACGCTAAGGACGACACACACACCCTGAAACGGTCCCCGTTTAACATATTTTACAGGACTGTGCTTAAACTGACACACAATATTTTTAGCGCAACGCAATCTGACTTTCAATAATCTCTACAAGAGAATGGCCCTGACTAACATTAACCTGTACTTTTCACAAATCACTTACCTCACAAAAATCTTGGTTACTCCCTCTACTGCAATACAGCAAGCGCCACTACTGCCAGCTAAATAAAAGATTCAAACTATGGAAGGCACTAACTACTGATAGGGATAGTTAGCAAATGAAAGATATTAATAGAGAACAAACAATGAATTTACCTTGATATCATCATATATACACTCCTGGAAATGGAAAAAAGAACACATTGACACCGGTGTGTCAGACCCACCATACTTGCTCCGGACACTGCGAGAGGGCTGTACAAGCAATGATCACACGCACGGCACAGCGGACACACCAGGAACCGCGGTGTTGGCCGTCGAATGGCGCTAGCTGCGCAGCATTTGTGCACCGCCGCCGTCAGTGTCAGCCAGTTTGCCGTGGCATACGGAGCTCCATCGCAGTCTTTAACACTGGTAGCATGCCGCGACAGCGTGGACGTGAACCGTATGTGCAGTTGACGGACTTTGAGCGAGGGCGTATAGTGGGCATGCGGGAGGCCGGGTGGACGTACCGCCGAATTGCTCAACACGTGGGGCGTGAGGTCTCCACAGTACATCGATGTTGTCGCCAGTGGTCGGCGGAAGGTGCACGTGCCCGTCGACCTGGGACCGGACCGCAGCGACGCACGGATGCACGCCAAGACCGTAGGATCCTACGCAGTGCCGTAGGGGACCGCACCGCCACTTCCCAGCAAATTAGGGACACTGTTGCTCCTGGGGTATCGGCGAGGACCATTCGCAACCGTCTCCATGAAGCTGGGCTACGGTCCCGCACACCGTTAGGCCGTCTTCCGCTCACGCCCCAACATCGTGCAGCCCGCCTCCAGTGGTGTCGCGACAGGCGTGAATGGAGGGACGCATGGAGACGTGTCGTCTTCAGCGATGAGAGTCGCTTCTGCCTTGGTGCCAATGATGGTCGTATGCGTGTTTGGCGCCGTGCAGGTGAGCGCCACAATCAGGACTGCATACGACCGAGGCACACAGGGCCAACACCCGGCATCATGGTGTGGGGAGCGATCTCCTACACTGGCCGTACACCACTGGTGATCGTCGAGGGGACACTGAATAGTGCACGGTACATCCAAACCGTCATCGAACCCATCGTTCTACCATTCCTAGACCGGCAAGGGAACTTGCTGTTCCAACAGGACAATGCACGTCCGCATGTATCCCGTGCCACCCAACGTGCTCTAGAAGGTGTAAGTCAACTACCCAGGCCAGAAAGATCTCCGGATCTGTCCCCCATTGAGCATGTTTGGGACTGGATGAAGCGTCGTCTCACGCGGTCTGCACGTCCAGCACGAACGCTGGTCCAATTGAGGCGCCAGGTGGAAATGGCATGGCAAGCCGTTCCACAGGACTACATCCAGCATCTCTACGATCGTCTCCATGGGAGAATAGCAGCCTGCATTGCTGCGAAAGGTGGATATACACTGTACTAGTGCCGACATTGTGCATGCTCTGTTGCCTGTGTCTATGTGTCTGTGGTTCTGTCAGTGTGATCATGTGATGTATCTGACCCCAGGAATGTGTCAATAAAGTTTCCCCTTCCTGGGACAATGAATTCACGGTGTTCTTATTTCAATTTCCAGGAGTGTATATATATATATATATATATAGAGCAGTTCATGACAAATTTCAAAACTCCGCCATCTCTCTGCCCACATCCACCACTGCTGTCGGCTCACCTCCAACTGCGGAACGCTACGCGCTGTTCACAGCCAGCTGCCTAACACTACAATGGCGAGTACTACAACAATGCAAAGCAGCCACAGACTGCACACAGCACAGCCAGTGACTTTCATACAGAGGTGGCGTTACCAATAAAAAACCTAAACAGCCTACTTACATAGCCCCCATGCTCCCCACAAAAAATTTTACAAATTGTGTTGGACAGTGGCCAATACAGATTTGAAGAAATTTTTCATAATTACAATAACAAAGATATCCAGAGGTTAGTTTATGTGACAGCTACACGATTTTATCACGACGCTACTAATGAGTGACAATTTACAATGTTGTTTTTGCGGTTTATCTGTTTTATATCTGCACAGTTTTCTGAATTCTTCTGGAAATAAAAACATGTTTTAGTAGTAACTTTTGTGGTATAGCAACAATGAGACAGCCTTTTTCGTGGCACAACAATACGTTACTGTACAGTACTTTCTTTCATCACGCCAATAAGTGTAATAACTACGATATCTATACACAAAGCATTTTACTTTTGTTTATCATGAGGTAAGTACATTGACTTCTGCAGAACTTAGCTTTCGGAGGACGATAACTACAACACTTCCACAGAATTATCTTACAGCAAGACGCAGATTTAGCGCTACAGGACACGCATTTGGGAGATTAATTTTGTACTTATGCCATTTATTTTTCTAGATTTTTGAATTACAAAGAAAGTTTTCCATGATACATTTCATTCCATTGCTGTAATCTGTAACACCTGAGGGTATAATTACATTAATCCTCAGGGGGGTACACGCCTACTTTGTGTACCATGTGTTTGGCACGCACAAGGAGCCCTAGCTAATATGGTATTTGCTTATACAACTTTACACATCGGTACCATATTTCTCTAACACACAAATTACACAGCTATCTGATCATTTAACTGAGAGATAAACATTTTTTTTACTGCATTAGTGACAGATGTTTACGTAATTACACAGTTGAATAACTTCACACGTATGAAATTGCATTTTGTCAGTACTTTGTGAACTGTTCATATTTTTTTGAAACCATTGTGATACTATGAGAACTTTGAATGATGTATTTGGTATGGGATCATGATTTTTGAAGTGCGTTTGAGGCAGATGACACTTTTGACATGAGCAGAGAATTTTTTTAGGTTTTGAAATTATTGGAGGAAGCTACGACGATTTTGAGAGTTGACTGAGGTATTATGATGTTATTTTTACGACGACGATGTGTATTATGCTGTTGAGGTATGTTTATGATGAACAATTTGATGCTATATGAGGAATTTGATTATGCTACGTATGTTACGATGAAATATTGAAGTGTGGACGAATATGTATATGTATAATAAGGTAAGGAGTAATGAATAGTGTTTAGGGACTGTGGTTTGTGAAAAAGGATGTTGGAAACCGAGAAATCGTACTTTAAGGTTATGAAATGTGTGTAAATGGGTGAATGTATCACAATGCCGACGAAAATTTTTTTGGACACTGTTATATCAATAGAACTTTGTTTCTACACATTTGTAACCAAATTCTCAACCTGTGAATTTTTTTTTTTTGAGACTGTCACTGTAGCGAAAACTGCTGTCGTAAATATTTCGGTATGAAAGGTAAGTGACCGTGACGTAATTCGTTGTGAGCGGCCAGGTGTGCCAGCCGCCTTGAGAAAAAGCCATTAGGTGGTAGAAAAAAAAAAAAAAGGGAGGCCATTATCCTCGCTATTGACGTTCCTTTGTAGAGAGCATCGCAAAAACGACACGGTCGAACTTGAAAACATATGTTGACACTGTGGAGCTCTTAATTTATGATATTTACAGAAATGCCTAATGAAATGACGAGAAATATTTTTACATCTGCACACCTGATTATGACAAGCGTCTTTCTACGAGAGTTGAGAGATTTTCTGTACTACCTTATGAAATGCCCTATGGCTAATGAATGATGTTTCATGCCTTCCTTTGTACATATTTACTCATTTTGTTTAATATCTAGTTTCTAGCTGCACTGCAGCGTTGGTTAAAATAAAATTTTATAGATGTACTAATATAAATATTTTCTGTCTACAGATCCAGTAAATAATAGTTTTGTGATCTACTTCCAAGAAAACGAGGGCACATAAATAGACATTTCCCTTCACAGGACTTGCATAAATAATTTCTTTACGATTTGGTAACTTATCTGCTAGTGTAAGTTATCGTGATGCATCACTCTAGTGTTAAGATGTGACATAGGTATTAGACATGGCCATTTTTAGTGTAATATTTTTTCTGCTTGAGCTATGTCATGTTTAGAGATAAGTTTTTTTTTTTTTTTTTCGCTGCTGCTGTTTGCCAGGCATAGTGCTACTGAATTTTAATTTGTGTTACTCTGCTAAGCCAGATTTATTTTTCTTGTTTGCTGCTCATTGCCTTATGTTAGTTGTAATTTATGTTGCTTGCTTCACCATTTGTATTTTTGATCATTGCTGTTTGTGTTAATTGTTTTGTGCTACTGCATTGCCTCATCCCTTAGTTTAGCATCTGAGCTCAGTTGATTTAAGTTAGCTTAAGATGGGGTAGGCTATATAAGAGAAAAGGTTGTGATGAATGGAAAGAAATGCACTGAGAGGCTATACGAGAAAAATACAGAAAGCAGGTATAGATAGGACTTTGGGAAATAATGAAGAACGAAGGGAGATCTCCAAGAAGTAGAGAAAGTTTTTTTTGCAAAATACTGCAGTAAAACAAACCCTGTCCTTTCCTTGTGTTATCCCACTATGTGTTTGTGTACCCTCGTGTATTTGTTTTCTTCCTGTCTCTGTGTAGTTTCATAGAACTTTTTTCTCTTCTAATACTAAGCTACATTCACTATGATGAGGAATACTGTTATCCTCAAATATAATTTGCATTAGTAATATGTTATTTTCTTTGTAAAAATGTTTATAGACATTATTTATTCTGGTTTGTTGCTCACATGTGAAGGTGATGTTTCAAAAGTTCTTCTGATCTTTATGTGTTTACTTATGTCATAGTTCCTGTAACACTGATGTATATGTTTATTTCTATTCTTTTGTAAAGCCCCTATTACTACGAATGTTATCTGTACTATTATGTTTTTAATGTTTTCTGTATCTTTGTAATTGTATTCTCATGTTATAAAATTGTAATTGACACCAGGTCATCAAATTAAGTAACTTGTAAGTTACATTTCACTGCACACGTTTCTGTTGGTCGTAGTATATGGACAATATGTGAGAAGTAGGGACTGTTAGTGTTTGTATGTGTGTTAATAATTCAGCAAGGGACTGGATAACGGCATTGCTGGTTCTAAGGACAATTCCAAAAACTTTGTGAGTGCACAAGTGGTGGTTATGGACTTGCTAAATTATCCGCAAGACTCTTCAATGGTGATTGTGCACCTGCACAGTCACAACGGATGGCTGCTGGCCATCTCTACAAGGACTACAGTGGGTCTACATCTTTGATGATCCATCAATATCATTATTTCTACAAGGACTACAGTGGGTCTGCATCTTTGATGACCCACCAGTACCATTATCTCTACAAGGACTACAGTGGGTCTACATCTTTGATGATCCATCAATACCATTATTTCTACAAGGCATGCAGTGGGTCTGCGCCTCTGGTGGCCCACCAATACCGTAATCTCTACCAGGACTACAGTGGGTCTGCTCTGTGATGACCTACCTACCAATATTCTTCAAAACTTTGACTGACTCAGCTGTGGGTTTGCTCTGTTGTGGCCCATTACCTGCCGGCATGTCAAGAGTCAGTACTGTCTTTCCATTGGAAGGACAACACTACGTCTTCAAGACTGCATGGAAATCCACTACTTCCGTGTGCATTTTCTTTTACTGCTCAGCCTTTGAGAAAAACACTGCTATTTTAACGTCATGAACGATCAGGACTGTCTTTATGGACTGTGAGAAAATTTTAGCTTTTGACCAACATTGTATCAATAAGTGTGTGCATTTGATTTCTTTGTTATTGTAATTATGAAAAATTTTTTCAAATCTGTATTGGGCACTGCCCAAACCAATTTGTAAAATTTTTTGTGGGGAGCATGGGGGCTATGTAAGTAGGCTGTTTAGGTTTTTTTTTATTGGTAACGCCACCTCTGTATGAAAATCACTGGCTGTGCTGTGTGCAGTCTGTGGCTGCTTTGCATTGTTGTAATACTCGCCATTGTAGTGTTAGACAGCTGGCTGTGAACAGCGCGTAGCGTTGCGCAGTTGGAGGTGAGCCGCCAGCAGTGGTGGATGTGGGGAGAGAGATGGCGGAGTTTTGAAATTTGTCATGAACTGCTCTATATATACATTGTTTGTTCTCTATTAATATCTTTCATTTGCTAACTATCCCTATCAGTAGTTAGTGCCTTCCATAGTTTGAATCTTTTATTTAGCTGGCAGTAGTGGCGCTTGCTATATTGCAGTAGTGGGAGTAACCAAGATTTTTGTGAGGTAAGTGATTTGTGAAAAGTACAGGTTAATGTTAGTCAGGGCCATTCTCTTGTAGAGATTATTGAAAGTCAGATTGCGTTGCGCTAAAAATATTGTGTGTCAGTTTAAGCACAGTCCTGTAAAATATGTTAAACGGGGACGTTTCAACCCATGTCCGTGGGAGGATTCGAACCTCCGACGGGGGGAGCCGCGCGGACCGTGACAAGATGCCCTTAGACTGCGCGGCTACCCCGTGCGGCCCGCAGCAAAAGATAGACATCACATGGCGAGTAGAGCAACTGAAACATTGCCCAACGCCAGTCTACCTAGGTGTCGCACTGGACAGGGCTCTAACGAACAGGCAGCAATGTCTAAACGTGAAACAGAAAGTCATTGCTCGCAATGGGATACTTAAGAAGCTGACTGGCAGCAGCTGGGGAGCCAGCCCGCACCTCCTAATGAGTGGTGCACTTGCGCTTTGTGTATCCCACTGAGTATGCTGCTCCTGTGTGGAACGCTTGAGCTCATGCTAAGCAAGTCGATATTGCGATCAACGATCCTGCAAGGATCATCTCACGATGCTTGACGCCAACACCAGTGCAGAAATTGTACCCGATTGTTGGAGGAGGATGACCACCGACATTCTCTGTATGGTCATCAGCCAGAAATATTACGCCTTAAATACTTTAAGAGCTTCCTTGCTAGGACTGCGCCACGGGAGGGAGCACCAGAGGCAATTCGTCTTGTAAACGTGGTAGAGCTCACTCCCCGTAGACGTATCATCAGAAAAAGAACTAGCTCCTGGCGCAAACCTACTAAACCCTCAATCCCCTAAGAGTGAGCCTCTCCCGATGCAAGACCAACCTGAAAAAATGGGATATCCTTCCAGCGAGCGCAGACACCTCTTGCGACTGCGGGGCTGAAGATCTAAGCCACCTACTTGTATGCCCCCTCCTGGACAACCAGTGCACAATACAAGATGTTTATGAAAGAAATGACAAAGATATCGCAGCTGCTATTTTTTGGGAATGTTGACCGGACACGGAAATGTTAAGTGCAGACGAAGTGTCCAGCACACGTAGTCGTATTGTACGACTGAGTGATACGTTGACAACGGCGTCTTTGTCGCCTTAAAGGCATTCATGACTCACATCAATTCACCACGTCCAATCTCAAAGGTAACTAATCTCACCACCGTTACAGCGTGTATCTAAAACAATCTGGATTTGCATCCTCATAGTGGCGCTACTAGTGCCACTCTTATGCGATTGGTGCGAAATTTTAATAGACGCCATATTTCAGATGTAGAAACACGCCTACCAACTTTTCTTTATGTCGCACAACTTCTGCTTGGCGTTTCGATTTTTTCCGTCAGTGTATTTTCATCTCTTATTGAATAGAAGCCATGCACATGCGCTTGGAGGCTGCACTCCATATTTCTTCTTCCTCTAAAACCTTGTACAATGTTCATGATCAGCTGACGGGTAGCCTTAAGACATTCACGCTAAATATTTATCATACTTCCGGAAACAACACAGCACATCAACTGCATAACTCACAGTGAATGACGAAATGAATTCCGCCGTGGACAGGCGGAAACGACCACTTTAACACCGCTTGACTTCAGTAAGTCTTCTGATGTTGATTTCGAAATAGTGCTTATGTAAACAGTGGAATTTATCAGAAAGTGGTATTCTGTGGTTCAACAGCTATTTCAGAAACAGATGTCAATAAATCGTCTGTGGGTTGGAGAAATCATCTTTGAAACATTTGCTTTCTGGACGCCTACGGGGTTCCGTCTTTGGCGCATTGTTTTTCTCGCAGTACATTAGTGACATTAACTCATTTTCTGCGCTGTGATGTTTTAGGAAGCCCGCTAACTATTTACTGTGAAGTCCTAAGACAATCCATTATTTGTTCGTGAACGATATGCTCCGATGCTTTAGTTGTAAAAGTATGGAGTGTGCAGTACATGCCTCCAATCGCGTATGCGTAGTGGTATTCAGGAAGAGATGAATGTAAGAGCGAGACATCTTCCTCCATTTTTGTAATTACAGCTTTTTCATGACGACATCTAGCTCTATCCAAGCGATACACTCAAAATACTGCTTCTCCAGTATCAGAAAACTTATCACGGTGTATAAAAAACCCGGGATTGAAATTAATCCCACTGTTCATTCCCATATATTACTTTTTACCACCTGAATTTATCATAAAACAAGTCCTACGATACTTCTTGATGGTACCCAATGACGGTATCAAAAACAGTAAAAGAAGTCAGTGTAATATTAGTTGACGAATTCACTTCGGAAGAAGAGACTGATAGAACATTTAAAAAATCTTTCATACCTGCATAGAATACAAAGATACAGCAAAATATTGTCACTTGTAATTTTTTTAAAATCATAACTTTAGTTATGCCAAATCTTTTCAACTTCGACGTATCAACACGCCACTATTAGTGAAAACAGTCGCCGACTTCTGCTAGCTATAAAGCCTCGCGTAAGATAATTTATGTGTGTAACATTCGGTTCTTTGTTCACGTCACTCAATTCAATGTTCACTTAGGACAGATGCGACCAGGTAGGCGAAGTTTCCTTTATTGATTTGTCAGCCATTGGTGTTCCCAGTACCTCTCCTCACACATTAAATACCTACCACCATTCCGTAACTGAAATTCCAAGTCAAATACATCCAGCATCTTAGTTGTACCACTGATCTTTCTCTATCTTATCCATTTCAGTTACATGAATCCTGAGCAAACTGCCTTGTAAACTGCATCTCTTCCAAAACCAC